>NW_020864473.1:0-154930 GCF_003713205.1 Coffea eugenioides | reverse complement strand
TGTAATATGTGGGCCCAAATTATATGAGGTTCTTAATGAATTGTAATTTTTGTCTTAATAATCTAAGTCTCATTACTTGTTCTTTATTATTGTACTCCTCCCCTTACCTACTTCTTTTACTCTTTTATGACAGATAAATGCTATTCATACTAGCTTTTGGAAGATATCTATGGTTATGGTTGAAGAATGTTGAAGACAAAATTGCCTTTTGCTCATGGAGTGGTTCATTTAGATGTTCTTCAATTTCTTAAACTGTAATTGCTTTTGTAAATGTACCTTATGTACAAGTGATATTTTGGACAAATGTTATTTTTGTAGGCATTAGTTGGGTAATGTACACTTGAATTTGGCATTTGAGAATGCTATATTATTACCATGTAATCTAATGCAAATACTTTTGGTTATCAATCGTTCATGTTTATTTGTATGGTTTGTTTAAAATCAATGATTTAGCAATGATTACAGGCCAAATTATGACTATTAAGCTATTGAGAAATTATCTAATGACAAAAAAAAGTTGTCACAAAATAGAAAATAAAAACTCCTTGTCACAACAGAGACTGTCACTAAATCTAAGCTACATTTGTGACGACAATTGTTGCCAGTAAAATAGTTATATACAATGGCTTTCGGTGCTTTTTAGTGACGACCTTAAGTAGAGCATTTTTGACAAAAGATCAATTCGTCAATAAAACACTTCCGGATTGTTGTCACTAATGACAACTATTTAGTGATGACATTTCGGGTCGTCACTAAATAGTTGTCATTAGTGACGACAATCTGGAAGTGTTTTATTGACGACTTGATCTTTTGTCAAAAATGCTCTACTTAAAGTCGTCACTAATGAGAACTATTTAGTGACGACATTTTAAGTCGTCACTGTTTACTTTTACCGACGGGGATTTGGTATGAAATGCTAAATCTATTTGGTATGAGTATCAATTCATAAATGATAAATGTGGCTACTATAATTAATAACAACCTTTTGATCATGCAAACGTTAGGATTAGATTTAATTTCGTATTCAGTTTATTGTTAAATTCTACTGTTGACTACTTTATTTTTAGATTATCCTAATTATTAATTTCAACCATGTTGTCATCAGGATAAATAGGGAATGTATGAATATTTTTTACATTTATAACAAATTATTACCTAAGTTTGGGAAAATTATAAAATATGTATACATAGTTTATTAAGATATCTTCTGTATTTTGCTAATAAAAAAAAGGCTAAATTGCAACACCATAGGGTGTTATAGTAGAATTAATAAAATTCATGTATTACAAATGGGACTAAATTGCAAAAGTTAGAGTGCCATAGTTGACTTAATGCAATTGATGAATTACATATGGGGCTAACTTGCAAAAGTAAGGGTGTAATTGTAGAATTAAAGAAATTGGTGTAATACATATAGGGCTAAATTGCAAAAGTTAAGCTAGCGCAATAGAATTAATGGAATTGTTTTTATCATATTTGGGGCTAAATCCCAAAAGTTAGAGTGGCATAGTAGAATTAATGAAAGTGATCTAGGAACAAATACTTTAGACAGTGATGACTAATTGTTGTCACTACCTCTCAACTAGTAGAGCAGCAGTGATGATATTGGAAGTTGTCACTATATGGACCACTTTAGTGATAACATTTTCCCAGGTCATCACAAAGGTAATTTCCCGCCACACCAACAGGTTGCGTGCAACCGATATCGTGATGACTAATCCTATGTTGTCACTAATGATAGGTCTATGTGAGGTCATTTGTGACGACATCAAAAATCATCACTGAATGGGTCAACTATGACAAGTTTTTGCTTGTCACTGATAATATTGTCACAAAAGACCAAATTTCTTGTAGTGATAAATAGACTCAATAGTTGTTAATAAAGAAATAAGCATTTGAGTCATTGGGTTTATAGTAGTGATAATTTCAAAAAGTGAAAGTTAAAAAACTAAATATACAAATCTAACGTTCTCTTCTTAATATAATATGAATATAGGTATATGTATTTGTTATGCGTGTGAGATAAAAAAAAGTGATTTAAAATGTGAAAAAAGTAAATCATGAAAAATGTAATATTTTTTTCCAAAAAAAAGGCAACAATCCAAGCAAGGCCAAAAATTTCACTGACGGAACGAGAAATAGTGTGAAGATCTCTGAGTGTATGTATTTGTCTTTCAGAGAGAGGGGGGTGGGGGAGGAGGAAGAGGCAAAAGGGAGTTTGGGAGGAGTCAATAAGGCTTTTTCTGTTTTAGTTATATATATTCATCTGTTACCAACTCTAATCTACCAAACTCAGCCCCACAAAGGAAGAAACTAAAAGAAGGAAAATAAACTTACAAAAAAAGCCCTCATCACCGAACTTGTTTAGTCTTTTTATTCTTACTCTATTAAACTGCTCCTTTCTATATCTTGAATTGACTTTTATTATTCTTTTTTTTTTGCAACTGCATATACAGAGGAGAGATGCCATTCTTATTTTTTATTAATCAACGAAATTGTGAATATACACATGATAAAATAAAACTAACAAGATGTCCTATTCCCTTTACAATCATGAAAATAGCTAAATTAAATGTAAGTAAGGGAATTCATAGCTTTGTTTAAATACATATTTGGATGACTTTGGCGATTCTGGATTCCATTGTTGAAAACCACCTGATCTATTAAGTAGCACACAATTTATTTGTCCATTCAGGCGGGGTTGAAAATATGCAAGTAGACTGCCCGCAAAGACAAAAGGTAGAAAAAAAATGAAAGTAGAAAGCTAGCAAAGACAAAAATAATTTACCATAAAGCTACCATTATTTCAATCCAAATTAGCTCATCAATTAATCTGCACTCTCTCTTAACTTCGACTAAAGCCTTTCAATAAGCTAATGGCAAATGTATTAAAGATACTGGACATGCATTCGTCAATGATCTCATGTTGTTATCTACATTATCAAGATGAGACAATAGACATGTCTCGTGACAAAATGGCACTTCTCGTAAGGAAATTAACACCACTTCTTTAGTTGTGTCCATGGTTAAGAGCTTCAAAAGACGTATCATTCCATGGTGGTCCATAAAATTAAGAGTTTTTCTAACCCGTTGGGCACCATCAATACAACTAAATTTCACATAATCTGTAATTTATATGTACATACTAATAAGTAATACCTTTCTTTGCATTTATATACTTTCCTAAATTGGCTTTACATTTTAAAAAATCCAACACATAAAATACATTTATTGGGTAGATACCCATTAGATAGAACCTAAAATAAATAACGATTAATAGCAAAATAAATATTGATTTTTCATCAGTACCATCGTATCATAAGCAAAATAATTGAGTTGTGAAAAGTCATCAGTAAAGAGATGTAGTAATGTCAGGAAAAGTTAGATTTTTTAAGAACAAAGCAAATTTAAACTTGAAAGATACAACTGAATCTAACTGTTCAAATCTTTCTTTTACGACAATTATTTTTGAATCTTCACTGCATCTTCATCGAAACAATTTTTCCAGATCCCTTCGGCCATAAATGTTGTAAACAATCTTCATTTTCCTGAATCAATCGGCATTTTCATAAACCAATTGGGTCCTCAATCTGATTTCATATATGTTGTTTGCATGCAGATAGATTTCTCTGACTGCATATTTATCAGGACCTATTTGATTTTGTAGATTTTCATGATATCATCTGTCTAGGTAGGGTTCATATGCCCATGACCAAGCTATTTCACTAAATATAATGTTAACCAACTGTAGACAATGGAATTTTAATTAAATTATAAAAATTACCATTGGTCTATAAATCATTTTTATGGCTTATTTTTATCCAATTGGATATAGCCATATGTCATGTACACTTGAAAATTTTGGTTATTAAATAGCCAATTATATTTTGCCACGTGTCACGTGGAGGTGTTCCAAATCAATTCAAATTACTGGGATATCTCCACCAACCAAATCGTATCATGTCACATGTCTATATGACCTGACAGAATTTTGGATAGATATCTAAATATTTATTTCTTATTGAAGAGATAATATTTGGAGTCGTTTAGTCCAAATATACTTCTTATATACTACAATAGGTTGTCCAATCAAATGACGCCGCGTCACGTGTCCCTACAAGTTTGGCCAATCAAGGAATTAGTTATTGGTATTATCTCTTTTCAAAATGAAGAGATAATATTGAACTGGCACAGTCCTAATATGACTGCAGGTCTCGCAAGACAAGTAGAGTAGTATACATGTTTTCAACCTCTACCTCATACCACAACTATAAATAGGGCTCTCTCTACCAAGTCGACACATAGAGACACACCAAGAGGCATCTCATACGTTCAAGTATCGAAACTCCACACTACAAGAGTCCGGATCTTCAAGCTCTCCGAGTCTCCCATATATCAAGACTTGAGTCTTCAAATATCTTCCAAGTCCTTCAAATCTTCCATATCAAGATTTGAGGGAGTCGGTAGTTGATCCAAGAGCAAGCTGTGAAGCCCTTGGATTGGCGTTTGAGGAGAAGAATCGAAGGAAACTCTCTAGAAGTTTGAGAAACTCCCAGAGATTATACTCACAATTATTCTAAATTTATATATTACATATTTGTCGTGTATATTTCTTGTTTTTGCAGACTTGAAATTTTATCGCGTACAAATTTTTGGCACGGCCAGTGGAACCATCTCTTCTCTTCGAATATTTAACTACATATATCGCCAATGGCACCAAAGAGCAACAAAACCATGATTACACGTTCCAAGGCAACTGATGCTAAGCCTGTTCAGGAAGCTACACATGTTGCCACTAATACCCACGCTATTGGTCCTGTGACAAAGAGTATGACGAGAGCCTCCACCCAAAGTAGCATGGAAGCTCCATCGGCGTCAAATCCCGTCTTTGGTTCAACATCACCAATGAGCTATTCTTCCATGGTGGGGATCAAAGACATTCCTGCCTCGATTGAGAAGGCTCTTGCCATGCTCGAACTTGGATCCGAATCCAAATTTTTGAAGTATGATGATGATTCATCAAGCACCGGATCAGCCTCTTCCCATGAAACTCTTCAATCAAAATTTTTTATTGAAGATCCCGCTGTCTCTTCTGCTGCAATGCCTACTATAATGACAAACACTTTAAGTCTCGAAAAATAAGTTTTGAACATGTCCAAGATGATGGAGACCATGATGAAACACATCAAGGACCAAGATGCTCTTATCACTCAACTGCTCACCCAGAAAGATTACGTTCCTGAAGGAAGTCAGGTGAACCCTAAGGAGCACCAAGAGGGTAAAATTCTCTCCTCTAAAGGCAAGGACAAGGTAAAAGAAGTATATGTGACCGCCGAGGGAACTATCCCTTTAGAACAACTGAAAGAACTTGTTAAAGACGTGATTAAAGACAAAAATGAGAGTGGTTCAAAGTCAAGATTTACCTACTGCAAGTCTTACACTGCTAGAATTAATAACCTAGCAATGTCTGCTAGATATCAACCACCTAAGTTTCAACAGTTTGATGGAAAAGGTAATCTAAAACAACATGTGGCCCATTTCATCGAGACCTGCAATAATCCTGAAACTTATGGTGACCTGCTAGTCAAACAGTTTGTTCGGTCCTTGAAGGGCAATGCATTTGATTGGTACACTGATCTCACATCGGGGTCCATTGACAGTTGGGAACAGCTTGAGTAAGATTTCTTGAATCGCTTCTACAGCACTAGAAGAACCGTTAGTATGCTAGAATTGACTAACACTCGTCAATGGAAGGATGAACCTGTGGTAAACTACATAGATAGGTGGAGAAATTTGAGTCTTAACTGCAAAGACAGACTATCTGAACCCTCTGCCATAGAAATGCATTGGAGCTTAAGTTACATTCTACAAGGTATACGTCCAAACACATTTGAAGAATTAGCTACTCGTACTCATGACATGGAATTAAGTATCACTGCCAACGCAACTAACGGGCTTCCTGTTCAAGCTCCGCGAGTACAACCGCCTCGTCAAGGCAATGAAAGACAAGAAAATAAAAAAGGGGGCAAACTTCCTTCAAGACTCGGTAGTAAGGAGTCTATGGCCATAAACACGGTTCCCATGAAAATTGCTACCAAATTGAGCAGAAAGGTCACTGAGAGGTTAGATTCCTCCCAAAATAGGTCAGTAAGAAGACTTAGTCTAAAAGAGATGCAAGAAAAGGAATACCCTTTTCTTGAATCTGATTTACAGGGGATGTTTAATGATCTTTTCAAGGAGAAACTCCTTGAACTTCCCGACATGAAGCGCTCAGAGGAAGCCGATCAAGTCAATGATCCAAATTATTGTTGTTATCATCGCTTGATTAGCCACCTTCTCACCAAATGCTTTGTCTTTAAAGACAAAATTATGGAATTGGCCGGTTAAGAAAAAATCCTTCTCCAGGAGGATAAAGTATCGGCAAACCAAACAACAATAATGTTTGGGTCTGTGTGTTGTCCGATAGAAGTTTTATCCACATCAAGCAGTGCTTTGTCTAAGGAGTTTGAAAAATCCTCAATTGAAGACGTTATTGAAGATGACAACGAAGGATGGACTTTAGTCACTCGAAAGAGAACTTGCAAGCCAAAAATAAAGAAGTACATCTTTTCGAAAAGAATTCGTTCGACAAAGCCTAAAGTGACAATGAAACAACGAAATGCAACAAAGAAACAAAAAGGAGTGGCCACAACACCAATTCGTTCAGATTTTCAGCTCTTTCAAGAGATTCGACAGCCCGTGACACTGAGAGAATTTATACCTAAGGGGTATTTAAGTGGCGATGTTGATAATTCCATTTCTTGTAATGTCGTCAAAGTTGAAAATTCTCAAGTCACACAAATTGGCACTAAATTTGAGAAAAAACTCAAAATCGATGATAAACCACCAGTGGATTGTGCAACGACTATCATTTTTGATGATGATGATTTAACTGTTGAGTTCAAAACCCACAATCGACCTTTGTTTGTTAGTGTGTATGTCCGAAAACAGAAGATGAATCGGATACTCATTGATGGGGGATCTGCTATGAATATCATGTCCGTACGTGCTACGAAAGAACTAGGAATCTCAAGCGATAAACTCTCCCAGAGCCGCCTCATGATCCAAGGATTTAACCAAGGGGGCAAAGAGCAATTGGCCTCATAAGGTTTGAATTGCTTATTGGCGAGTTGTCTTCAAGTGCATTATTTTATATTATTGATGACAAAACCTCTTATAACATGCTCTTGGGAAGACCCTGGATTCACAAGAATGAAATTATACCGTTTACTCTGCATCAATGTTTCAAATATTGTCGAGACGGTATAGTTAAGAAAGTTGCTGCCGATGATAAACCTTTCACTGAGGCCGAGACTCACTTTGCCGATGCCAAATTTTATTTTCAAAAAAGAAGCAAAAAGAAAATAATCAGTAAAGGAAAAAAGTCAAGATTCCAAAGTACCCATTTGTCCGTTTTTTCCCCACCGCCCCCATTTTTTAAGAAAAATAAATAAATAAATGGTTTGAAAAGTGAAATTTTGATTTGAAAATGAATTTTAATTTACGAAGAAAATGAAGAGAAATATGGGTCTAAATGGGACTTAAAAATGCGACGATTTGACCCAAAATATAGTTTAAAAAGGGTTTTTGAAATAAAAATCGGAGTCGCCACTTGGTATAGAGTTAAGGTGTACCAAGTCACCTAAAAATGAATTTTTCAAGGAAAAGGTAGAAAGAAACCCCTTTTAAACGACTCCTAGTCTACGTAAACCAACGAAAAAGGTTCGGGAGTCACATTTGACGAAGGGGAAGGCAAGGATAAAAATCCAAGGCACCCCTTCGACCTAACCAAGGCTAGTTGCGCGATTTAGTCAAAGATTTTCTTGTTTTAACCAAAGCATTTATCACATTTGGATGCACTATATGAATGCAAACCCTAAACCTAGGAGGGCATCGGGGGGTCAAAATATCTCTTCAAAGCTTGAATGGTGCCAATCACATTAATTGTGATGCCCAATAATGACTCTTTGGAGAGGTCACGAATAATGTAAAAATATGAGACTCCAAGAAAAGAAAAGGGATAAAATAATTATAGAAATATACATGTCTTAAGGGAGCGCATCATGTCGGGTACGGGGGACTAATGTTCGTGACTCAATTTTCCCTTTTAATAGAAAGGAATACGAGCGTGCTAAAGCTAGAAAAGCCAAACTCGTCCATATCCCGTATCCAAGGGGCATTCCCTAATCTAATCAAGCAAATGATCTAACCTAGTTTCTAATGCTTAGATGAAATGCAATTCTAATGTTATGTATCATACAAAAGGGGCAAGTAATATACATATAAGGAAAAATACGGGGGAAGGGGCATACATATATAAGGAAAGTGTCATGCGACATGGTGAAAGAGGCCCTAGAAAGTAAAGATATGCATGAGATGAAGTGTTTTTATCACACAATCTTGATCTAACGCGCGAAGGGCTCCCAAGGGTCTAGCGTTGGACTAGCCCATGTCTATGAATTTCAATTAGCATTGGACTAGTGGAAAATCGAGAAAAGGGTCTCAACTAACGTTGGACTAGCGAGAAATTATGAAAAAGGGACCACAACAGCGTTGGAACTAGTGCGGTGACGACATGCATTTATTATAGTCTAAGAAATCAGATAAACCATAATAAAGCAAATAAACACATAAATCACATAAGACACATAGCACATAGGCATGATATCTAGATGCACGTCCTAAGAAAGCGGTAACACATAGCACATAGGCATGCAAATCACACAAAACAAAACAAATAAATCCCTATCTATTACATTAAGGGGAGGCCCTACTACAATCTAATGGGGGATGAATAAACAAATAAACCCCCTAACTATTACAACTCGGCATTTAAATGCCTTCCAAATGATCAAAAATTAAAATAAAATAAATATATTGAATTAAAACAAAATAAAACGAATAAATAAATAAAATAAAAACATTTAAAAGGCATGCAATCAAGCACATAAAGTCACGTAGGGGCACGTAGGGTCAAGTAAAGTCAAAATAAGGATTAGAGTGTACCTCCCTTGAATTGAGATTCTAATGAAGTGAAATTGCTTATTTACCCTCCAAAATAATAAAAGGGTCAAGGTACCACTTTAATTAATGAATAATCACATGAAATGGAAATGAACACGAAATTGAATCAATCCATGGCATTTAAAGGAAGGTGAACAACCCATGCAAGAATTAAAACAAGTAGTGACTTAATTGCAAAAATTAAAGAGATTGAGGGGTCCAATTAATTAATTTTGGGCCATAGCGAAACAAGGGGAGGCTTGGGGGGCCGAAGTGGCAATTTCTGAAAGTTGATTTTACATGCAAATGCATGCAAAGCCACGAAACATGGACTGCAACAAAACATTTCTGCTGAAAGCTTTCTGCAACTAAACAAAATACAACCGCTACTTTCATTTTTCTTTCTTTGCATGCGGATTTCAACCTTAAACACCACTTTGATCGAAAACTTTTAACCAAAACATTAAAGCCTGAATCTAACACCAGATAAGCAGCAACATTCAGCATTCAACCAGACAAAAACTTAAATTGAGATCATACAAAAGTGCAAGTTTTCCTCAAAAGCTGTTTTCTTTTCAATTCATCATCTTAAGCAATCCACATTTCAATATCTCAAACAACTAATACAACACAATCTCTAAACATTCATCTCATTTTTCACCATAAAAGTCCTCATGTTTAAGCACAAAATCACGTAAACCAAATGCAAAGAGAGCTTCTGCAATCAAGAAAAACATTACTGCAACTTTCATTTTTTGCGCACAAAACATCAACCTTAAACACGAATTTGATCAGAACTTTTCGATCAAACATCCCAAACTTGATCTAAGCAATAAGATACATGATTTCAACATCCAAACAAATCAAAACATAGAAAAGAAATTGCGCAAAATGCTAGAAAAAGGGGCTCGGCAAATCCTGGTTTGTTCATTTTTCAGCCATTATCTGATCCTAGTTCAAGTGTTCAAGACCCAAATATGCAAACTCAGCACCGAACTTCCACTCCCCCCTTTCTACACAAGACTAGCTAACAGATTAGAAAAGGCTAAAGCCTAGTGCATGGTTACGGACAAGGAAAACAGCAAGTAGGTGCGGCAACCTTTGCCCTGCTGCAATTTTTCGCAGCTTGATACTCGCATGGATGGACTGCCGAGCACATCGCACAAAACTCATCATTTATGAATCAAACTCACACACATCTTCAAACATAAATCTTAACATAGCTTAAGCATGACTGCCTATCCCCTAACCATCCCAACCAAGATGATCCAGGCCCAAGAAAACAAGAATAACAAAAATGCAGCAAAGAAACTTAGCAGAAACATACGTTCATGCCATTTTTCACTCAACCGAAATGTATTCCCACGAGGCCTTAACACATTAAATGATTCAGCAACTGACTAAAAATAGAGCAAAGAAAGCAACTGATCATCTGGACATGAACATAAACCCAGCCGAAAGTTCCTTTAGAGCCACGGCTGAAGTTTTTCTCAAAACGAATGCGAACATCCTGCTTCTGTAATGAATCTGCCATGCTATAGCTTAACATAAACGCAGCCAATGAACGTTACCATTTAGTGGAACATACAACTAAACTCAAACCATGAAACTGCTAAGCTATTCAGAACACAGCTCACCGCACACGAATCATACGCATTCGGTTCATGACAGGAAAAACCACACGAAAGTTAACAGCTTTTGGTTCACAAGTTTTCGGCCATACAGATTCCAAAACATAGCTTTTAGTTCCTAGGTTTTTCACCAAACAAAAAGAACAGACTCCCGATGAACATAAAACAGAGGTGACGAGATATTAAGCAACGAAAACGCACGTTTGAAACAGATTCAGGGAATCCATGCTTAGAAGGCTTCAAAAATCTAAACTTTTAGAAGGGAACTTGAATTTAAAGGGAAAGGGTAGCTCACAATGCTTTCTTTCAAGCTTTTTGCAGTGAGGGTTTGCAGGTGGTGGTGGAAAATTCTGGTGGCAACAGCGGCATCAGTAACCCATCGCCGAGACCTTCGATTCTTGGCGGTTCTTTACTTTGATCTGGCTTGGACTGAAATCCATCAAGCTCTTTCCAGAACCTCTTGGTTTCTTCCTCGGCTTTCTCACTCTTTTTATTGTTTTCTCCTTTAGCTCTCCAGCCGCCAAACTCCCCCGTTGTTCCTCTTTCTAACTTCCTCACTCAACCAGCCGTCAAAAGCCTCTCTCTTTTTCGTCACTCGGTGCTCTCTCTCCCTCTTTTCAAAACTCCAGCCGCCTCTCTCTCTTTTCTCTTAGACTTCTGCCCCTGCCAAAACCTCTAGAGCTCTCTGCTTTCTTTCTTTCCTAGCTGTCCCTTTTTCTTAAACCCCAGCCGTCATAAAACTTCTCCCCTTTCTTGCTGTCTTTTCTTTCCTTTTATAGGGGAACCATAACCCCTAAACCCTCACCTCAAAAGTGAGGATGAAGGGTTGGTTCCCCCCATATCCTTAGCCATCCGATCCATCAGAAAAAATATCCATGAAAATGGTATCATTTTATGCCGCTGCATGTGCGGCTTCTTTCCCCCCCTTTTTTTAATCACTTAATTAAATAACAATACAAAATAACAATTTTAAATTTAAATAAAATGCACAAACTAGTAACAAAAGATAAAACAAAAAACTAAGATTTTTCCTGTGTTTGATTAATGATTTTTTCTCTCTTTTTTTGACAAATTTTTTGCTAAAAAAGTCCTACAAAAAAATAGCTAAAAGGGTGAAAACGAATACAAAATAAAACTAAAATAAAAGTAATAGATAATAATAATCTAAAAATGCTAAAAGTCTAAAACAAATAAAGAATAGACAAGAACTAATACTAAAAAAAATAAAATTAGGATAAAAAACTGATTTAAAAAATTTGGTGTCTACAGTTTGCCCCTTTTTGTCTGAGTTTTGGAAAAATTTGAGACAAAGAAGTAGACACCAAATACTTACCTGCAAACCAACCGAACGACTGTTGTTTTTTTTTGAAATGAGAACTGACCCCTTTTGATGGGACTGACTCGGACAAGCAATTTGAAATGGACTGACCCAAACAGAAAATTTAAAAAATCGGGACTGACTCGAACAAACTTTAAAATCATGGGACTGACCCGAATAAAATTTAAAATCATGGGAAAATCATGGGACTGACCCGAACAAAATTAAAATCATGGGACAGATCCGAACAAAATTTAAATCATGGGACTGACCCGAACAAAATTTAAAATCATGGGACTGGCCCGAACAAAATTTGATGTGCTCACTAGTGGGACTGACCCAACGGCTAGTGGCGGTGTAAATGAAATGCATGCTAGTGGGACTGACCCATGTTTAGCCGCAATGAAAATGAAATACACACTGGTGGGACTAACCCATGTTCAGTGGCGTTGTAAATGAAATGCACGCTAGTGGGACTGACCCATGTTTAGCGGCAATGAAAATGAAATGCACACTGATGGGACTAACCCATGTTCAGTGGCGGTGTAAATGAAATGCACGCTAGTGGGACTGACCCATGTTTAGCGGCAATGAAAATGAAATGCATACTAGTGGGGACTGACCCAACGGCTAGTGGCGGTGTAAATGAAATGCACGCTAGTGGGACTGACCCATGTTTAGCAGCAATGAAAATGAAATACACACTAGTGGGACTGACCCAACGGCTAGTGGCAGTAAATTGCACGCTAGTGGGACTGACCCATGTTTAGCGGCAATGAAAATTAAAATGCTCACTAGTGGGACTGACCCAACGATTAGTGGCAGTAAAATGCATGCTAGTGGGACTGACCCATGTTTAACGGTAATGAAAATGAAATGCTCACTGGTGGGACTGACCCATGCTCAGTGGCGATGCAAAAATGAAATGCTGGTATGTATGAAGAAACTATATAAGATTTACTTGAAGAATCATCCAAAAATTTGCCCCAGTGATGAATTGGTTAGTGGGATTAAACCCAAGCCTGTCTTGAGAATTGGTCAGTGGGATTACACCCGAGCCTGCCTTTGACAAATTGGTCAGTGGGATTAAACCCAAGCCTGCATTGAGAATCGGTCAGTGGGACTAGACCCGAGTCTGTCTTGAGAATCTGTCAGGGGGATTAAACCCGAGCCTGCCTTGAGAATCAAAATACACACGTTAGTGAGATAAACTCAATGCTAACGGTGGCGGAATAGAAACGCACACGTTAGTGAGATAGACTCGATGCTAGCGGTGGCGAAATCGGTGAATTAAATGTGGTTATCAAGAATGGAAAATGGAAGGGTGCGCGGCGGGCGCTGAAATTTCATCAACAAGAAATTGAAATTTGTCAAGGAACAAGAAATTAAATTCAAATTTGATTTTTCAGAATCTTTTCAAAAATAATTTGCCCCCAGTTTTCACCAATTATTGCGCAACCGATCAATTGATTTGCATTGTGGCATGGTTGCTCCTCCTTGATTCGTAAGATTCTGACTTTCGCTTCTTCATCGATTTCAGCCACGGATACCTGCACAGGGGGCTTGCCAAAGTACAACATGCACTTTAAGATATTGCAACTATTACTCATGGAAAGAGCAGTGTGATTGATTTGAAAGTCTTGCTTGACTCTTTGACGAAATCCTCAAATAGACTAAAAAATTTGCTCCAGTGTGGGCTTATTTTGTGAAATCTTACAAATAAAAATTTTGCCCCAGTATGGGCTCATTTGATTGCAAAAATTTGTTCAGATGATTCCCCATTTATTTGAACAAAGTAAGAAATTGTGCTTCCTATGTAATGGGAAGAAATTTGAACATCTTGCTTAAACTCATACAGAAAATTTCATGATGAATTTCTCAAAATAACGCCAAATTACAAAAGATTTCTTCCTCACTTTAGCACCGATGCTTTGGGTAATGGGTCACCATTTCCAGTTGGTTCATCTTTCAGGACCAATCAAGTGACTTTATTTCTGATTCTGAGGTGGCTAAGGAAATGGGAGGTCAAGATTTGTCTTGTTCTTGTGCCCAAATTGTATGTAATCCCTTCAATACCACATCTTAGTGAAAGCAAAGAGTTTATCACCCTTATTTCTTAAGAAAACGTAGTCAACATATAAGCTTTATAGGCTTGCAACAATATGGATAGAAACGATAGCTAAACATGTGAAAACTGGTTATACCCTTATGATCACAAATGATTGATGGATTTCTTACGAGCATAATCCTCACTTTGGGTTGTCATGAAGGATAAGTCAGCGATGGACTTTATGAGCTTGTAATGTGGCCTGAAAACGATAGTTAAAGAATAAGTCTTTCAAGGACGTTGCACCGAAGATCGCATTTTTCCAAAATTGCCCCTATTTTGAACTCAAAGATCTCAGACTTTGTTTGCATTTTTCTCATCATTCACCAGGGACTTCAGCATCGAATTTTCCATTTCCTTTGCAATTATTTTTTTGCTTTTTCCTTTTCTTTTCTTTTCAAAGGTGCCCTGGTGGATTTTCAGATGATGAGTAATGTCAACTTCACAGCTAATCAATTCAGAAATACATCTAAACAATTTCCTAGCATCAGTATATGCGCATCACTTGCCAATTAATTAGAAAGTTTCTTAACAGAGATATTGCAAAGAACGGAAGTCAGGACTTTCGGCTTTTGTAATGGGGTCTGGTGGGGTGCTTAGAAAAGTTAAGGCTTGAAAGCGGATTTTCAAAAGTGGTTTAAATGATCTGAAATCGCATTATATCAACCCTTTTTTAGGGTTAAATGATAACTTGCCCCAGTTTATTCTCAATTGAGGCTCTTTTACTCTCTCATTTTTCTCTTTTCTCTTTTTTTCCTTTTTGATTTTTCCTTCGGCCTTCTGCCATTCCTTTGAAATTTTTCAAAAATTTGCCCCAGTCTATTTTTGAACTAAGGTTCTCTTTTCTCTTTCTCTTTTGATTTTGTTGCTTTATCACTTTTTACTTCTTGAAACTTTTCCCTTTTCTACTCAAACTTGCCCCAGTGTGGGGTTTGCGATTTTCAGGGGTTGCCAAACGAAATAATTTATTCTGAAGGCTCAAAAAGGATAACTAGGGATAGAATGTTTGATTGGAAAAGAAGAGGGCCTGACTTTTATTCCGTTCCTTACAATAACTCTGAAAGGAAACTTTCATTAATGCGAAATTTCTTGCATGTATCTGAATTAACTGACTGAGGAAGACCCTTGTTCATCCATATCTGTGAAACATAGGTGATCCGTGCGGACAAAACTCTTCCTTTTCTTTTCTCTTCTTTTTTTTTCCCAAAATTGAAAACCAAGTGGAATCAAATTTCTCCAATTTGTGATTCCCTCTTTTCTTTTAGTTTTAGCATTTTTGCTTTTCTCCTTTTGGAAAATTCTCCAATCTCCCTCCCCAATGTGGGGGTGCGATCGTAAGTGCTTTTGAAAAGAACCACCAATTTTAGCTCAAATGAGGACGCAAGGGATAAATGGTGTTTAGGTTATAGAAACGATGACCAAAGTATCATTCTTACACCTCATGACAACCAAAGTAACGAAACGGTCATTGATAATCCATTCACCTTTTTGATATTTGAAAATTTTCTAATGTAGGGTAGTGATCATCAAGGCACTTATTTGAAACGAAATTATTCTTGTAAAGGCTCAAATGGGAGAGCAAATGATAAAATCTGTATAGAAACGAATGCTCGAAATATCATTCCAAATTTTCAAAACAAACAAGAATAATGCACATTTTTGCTTTCACTTAGATGTGAATTGAATATAATTAGACACAGTGGACATTTCTCAAGCAAAGATCGCCCCAATTTGCAATTTGTTAATCAATGTGACTAATTTTTGGAGGGCTAATAGAAGTGGGCAAAAATATGAATTGTACAGTGAAGGAGAAAAAGATATCTCATTGGGTCTTTTGAATGATCTCTTTTAATTTTGAGCACTTTTATTGTGTAACTCGGATCACCAATCTAGTGTGTGAATTTCAAGCAAGAGGTTGAAAAATCTTAATTTAGTCTTATTTCTCAAAATTCATCATGAAATCTTTTAATGAGCAAAATAAAGAATGACATGTACATGAATATATACAAAACAATAATTGTCTAAACAAAAGTTTCATTATTGCAAATGTTTGAAAAATTTTCTCTCAAGTATAATACATGTGAGAAAAGAAAAATTCTAAAGAGATCTTTTACACATGTATACACACTTTTCTCGCTTAATAGCTTTTCCTTTTTGAGCAATCAAGTCATGAAATCTCTTAAATGTTTTACACTAGCACTTTCAGATGAACTCTTCAAATTTACATTGTATGACCTGCGCAAGAATCAAGTAATACTTGCAATTTTCACACTTTATTAGACAAAATCGTCATCAGATATAAAGAATATTTTTTTGCCTTATTAAAACCTTTTTATAGATGCAGGGAAGTGTCGCGCCCCACTTTTTTTGATGATGAGTGTGTGGTGTGTGAGTAGTGGAATGTGAATGTGTGTAAAATGAAAAGTAAAAGGCCATGGGACTTTGAGAATGCGACGATTTGGCCAAATAAAGTTCAAAAGGGGTTTTTTTGAATGAAAAACGGAGTCGCCACTTGGTACAGAGTTAGGGTGTACCAAGTCACCCAAAAAGTGATTTTTTAAAGAAAAGGTAGAAAGAAACCCCTTTTAAACGACTCCTAGTCCACGTAAACCAACGAAAAAGGTTCGGGAGTCACATTTGATGAAGGGGAAGGCAAGGATAAAAATCCAAGGCACCCCTTCGACCTAGCCAAGGCTAGTTGCGTGATTTAGCCCCACCTTTCCTAACTTTTCTACCAAAAATATGTATTGCATGTTTTGGATTTGACTAGATGAATGCAAAAAAGAAAGAAAAAATGCAAACCTAAATTCTAAAATGTCTCTTGTAAGGTTTTTGGTCCCAACCACATGAGTTGTGGCGGCCAATAAAGGAAAACCTTATAGAGGTCGATTAATGCAAATGATGGCTAAAGTGCAAGTGTGCAAGTGTATAAAAAGGTGCACGTGTGAAATTGTATAAAAAATCCAAGTGTTTGTGTGCAAGTGTATGAAAAGGTGCATGTGTGAAATTGTATGAAAAATCCAAGTGTTTGTGTGCAAGTGCATGAAATATAATGATAAGTGCATATAGGTATAATTAAGTGCAATTTTGTGAAGTAGAAATCAAAATGAACAATAAGGAAAGGAAAAGTGATGAGGAAATGTGAATTGAAAAAAATGAGTAAGTGATAAATGAGAATGAATGAACCTAAAGGAATGCATCAGGTCGGGTATGGGAATGACTCCTAACTTTTTCGACTTCGATTTTCCCTTTGATTAGAAAGCAAAACTAGCGTGCTAAGGCTATCGAGTAGCCACACTCGCTCGTTTCCCTTATCAGAAGGGGACTCTTCAGGCAAATGTACCCTAACTAGCATGAGATGCAAGACCTAAAGTGAGGGGAAAGGGGAATCGAGGAGCATGCCAGATGATAAAACTAAGGAAAAATGCATGATATGTAGTGAACAGGCAAATAATGCATTAATGAAAAACAAAGGAAAAATCCTATTGGGTCTAGCGTTGGACTAGCCCTTTCTATGAATTCCTACTAGCATTAGACTAGTGGAAACAATAAAAGAAGCCACAACTAGCGTTGGACTAGTGTGGTGACGTACATTCATCCATTCCATTCATCCACACTATGGAAAGCGAGTAGACATGCAAATCACTTATAAACACGTAGCACATAACACTTAGCATGCTCGACTAGATGCAAGAGCCTAAGAAAGCACTTAACAAATAACACATAGGCATGCAACACAAATTAAGGCCCTAATTATTACACTTGCTAACTAAAACAAAAGGGGAAGGGGAAAATGGACCAAATTTGCTCGCCAAGCCCTATCTATTACAAACCAAGAGGTGTACACATACCCCATAATGAATAACTTAAAAAAAGGGAAAGGGAAAATGGACAAGAAAGCTCGCCAAGCCCTATCTATTACAAGCCAAGAGGTGTACACATACCCCATAATGAATAACTTAAATAAAAGTAAAGTAAATGAAATAAATGCAAGGAATTAAAGAAGGGCAAGGAAAGCGAAGTAGACATGCATATTCACATAACACGTAGGAGCACGTAGGAGAAATGAAAGTTAAGGAGATAGAGGTTACCTCCCTTGCAATTGGGCCCCAATGAAGTGAAATCACTTATTTATCCTCCAAAATAAAAGAAATGGTCAAGGTACCAATTTATTTGGGAAAATTAAAGGAAATAGGCAATCACAAGCTCATTTGATCATAAAGCCCCCAAAGTCATGACTTAAGCGCAATTGAAACAAAGCATGGTAGTTAATTGAAGCAAACAAGCAATGAAGTTGCACAAATTAAAATTATCAAGGACCAAATTGATGAAATTATTTAATTGATTGGGTCCTAGTGGAACAAGGAGAGACTTGGGGGGGTTGGAATGCAATTTTAGAGAATTGTTTCATGCAAAACTCATGCAAGCTACGTGAGAAAACAAGAAGGCTGAAGCATCTGCTGGGTTTCTCAAATGCAATTTCCCATCCATCCTAACACAAGTAATGGCTCCAATCAACTAAACCAAGGATCAAAGTGAGACGGTAACCCCACATTTCTTCCATTTTTAACTACTCAACTCTCATGTTTCAATGCAAAAATAGAGGTAAAAAAACATGCAAAAAGCTGGAAAATGTTCTGCAATTTTCTTGCTGCAACTTTGCAGCTTATCGGCAAACCAGAAAAAAGAGGGCCAAAACTTCAGAACACAACCCAAACCTCGTCAAATCATCTACCACTATCCTTGACATAAGGTTGAACATGCAAACAAATGGAGGAAAACCAGCCTTGTGGGTTGTTACGGGACAAGGGAAAACAGCAAAACATATAGGAGGGGGTTGATGCAAAAATCTGGAAAGTATACAAGAATGGTTCAGCAATTTGGCTGTTCGTTCTTTTAGTAAAGCACTGGAGTATGATTCAAAAGTTTTAAAGACTCAACCGTGTAAACTTGAACCAAAACTCCACTGTCCTCTTTCCACACAATACTCAAAAGCAAAGTAAGAAACGGCTAAAGTCTGGTGCATGTTCGCAGAAAAGACAGTTAGATGATGTTTCTGCAATTCAGCATTCCACAAATCCAGCTTACAAACACAATCAAATCCAAGCAAAACTACCACACGATCCTCTCACTTTGGCATCATGAAACTTGCAGATTTTTACTTGGAAAATTCACAATATAAAAACCATAGTTTTAGTTCCTTTCCTCCATCGACAGATTCACAAGCAAAACATCCATGGTGGAGGGCAAACAGACGCAAGCATCACAGCAAAGTTTCAACCTTTCTAACATGATTTTTATAATCTATGGACAGCAAAACAAATGAAAGGCGTCACCTTTATCCCTTTCAAGGGGAAAATCAGGGTCTGTGACGATGAATAGGGTGTCCTTACTGTGCTGTGGCCTCTCACGGTGTAGCCTTGCAAGTAGTGATGACCGATTCTGGCGGCGGCAGTTTCGGCTCTTGGGCAGGCAGCTGGATGGCGCTGGTGGTGGTCGACATGAGCGGCGTTGGTTCCTGGACAGGCCGTTGGTCACTCGTTGATCTGGAGAAGAAGGTCTATGGCTGTGGGTGGCTGCGATGGAGCTTGGAGGAGCGCGACAGCGACTGGCGCGCGACGGTGTCGATGGCAGCCAACGGCAGCGGCGGATGCAGGCTGGTGGTCGTTTGGCCAGACTTTCCTTGCATTGTTTTCTTCGTAGCCTTGTACCGTGGCTCTCTCAAAGCTCTCGACAGATTCTCCGATGAACTCCCTCACCTTTCCAGATTTTCCCCTTTCCTTGTTCTCTTCCCTTGCTCTTGTGTTTTTCTTTTGCCGTTCTTTCCAAAGACTTCTCCCCGTATCCTCCTCTTTTCTTTTTTTCCTACTGCCCTTAACTCTACTCTTTCTGCCCTCCCCCTTGCGGCTATCTTGCTACTTTCTATTTATATCCAGCTACCAACCCTAAAACCCCAGCCATCTCTCCTATATTTGCAGCTAAGGACTGCCCAAGTTCTCTCTTTGCAAGCTGCGTAGCATTGCCGCGGCTTTGCTCTTTTTTCTTCTAAATGAACCAAACAAAAATAAAAGATAAATTAAGTGGAAATGACTAAAATAGATAAATAAAACCAAATAAAACAAAATTGCTATTTTTCCTTTTCCTTTTTTCTCTTTTTTCATGATTTTCCTTTTTTTTCTCTTTTTTCATGATTTTCCTTTTTTCTCTTTTTTTTTTCAAGAAATTCTATGCTAAAAACTTAAAAATAAAAATAAAACTAGAAACTAAAAACTAAAAAAAATCGAATAAAACGAACACGACAAATAAAAAACTAAAAATAAACAGTAAATGAAATTACCCCAAAATTTGGTGTCTACAGGGAGGGGAAAAATAAAAGAAAAAAAAAATACCCAGAGTTAGTAAGCAAAATTGTAAAATCGATATGCATGTCCTATGGGGGAACCCTTTTATGCCAAGGGTCGGTCTAGGATGAAAATGCAATCCTCTAGGGTAGGCACTATACCATACCTGACGAATCCCACCAACTTATTGAGTGAAAAATAAGTTGAAAAATTTGGTCAATCGGAGTAAGAAGAGACATTTATTCTAAAAATGAGGACAACGTTCGAATGAATTGCTTGCTTTGATTGATACAAGAATTTGCAAAAACGCACCGGTTTGACCTTGACGAACTTCCTATCAGAGAGATTGAAATTCGTTGACAAATTTTCTCAGTGAAGCATGGGTCAAAACCCCAACTGATCAAATGGCTGGATGCAATGGATGGTTTTCTCAAAATCGACTAGGTTTTCCAACTTGAAATTCGACATTGAAACCCTAATTGGTCAAATGGGTTGAATGAAATTGACAATTTATTTAAAATCGACCGGATTATCCTAAAAAGGGTAAACTAGTCAAATGAATTGGATGGAATTGATAATTTATTCAAAATTGACCGGATTACATTAAAAAAGGGTAAAATGGTCAAATGTATTGAATGAAATTTGATTATTTATTCAAAATTGAATGGATAACCCTAAAAATGAGTTAAACTAATCAAATGAATTGAATGAAATCAATTGATCAAACAGATCGAGTGAAATGATGATTTATTCAAAATCAACCGAATTGTCCTAAAAAATAGGCAAACTGGTCAAATGAATTGGACGAAATTGATGATTTATTCAAAATCACTAAGATTGCCCTAAGAACTAATCAAATGAATTGAATGAAATTGGTGATCTATTCAAAATCAACTAGATTGCCTTAAAATGGGTAAACTAGTCAAATGAACTCAAAGTCGACTAGGTTGCCCTAAAAATGAACAAATTGATAAAATGGACTGGATGAAATTGATGAATAAAATGGTCCAATGGATTGAATAGAATTGATGATTTATTGACTAAATTGTCCTAAAATGAATGAATTGACAAAATGAAATTGATAAATAATTTGACCAAATGAACTGAATGGAATTGATGATTTATTCAAAAATCGATGGAATTATCTCCCCTTTGGGTAGTTTCAAAAATGCATTGCGATGCATTAGCCTATGAGCCTCCTACAATCAAGATTTAGCCTCAATAAGTTTACCATCTCAAAAATGAGAAATTATTTGCGAATTTCTTCAAATTAATGTCCTTTAAGCAAGGGATTTTTACCAGCTTTTGATAAATGGCCAAAAAATAATTTTTAGATGTTCATATTCTAATGTGCAAAATTGCCCCAGGGTCATGGAAAGGATCGGATCCTACCTTACCTTGTGCACTACCCCTTTGGAAGGTACAAGAAACATAAACATGCAAGTCTCATTGGACTACTTGTCCGAGACATAAGGTGGTTTATTCCTATCGTGGGATTCCCTAAATGGCATTCCCTTCTACGGTTTATGCATGATGCCATTTTATTAAAGCAGTAAAATATGCAATTCGAAATGAAACATGACCTAAGGAGCCCTTTATTTGCCAGGGTGAGCCTAAAATGAAATGTGTTCATGTTACAAATGCGAAGCATTGAAAACGTGTCACATCAAATGGGGTAGGCTCCTAGAGAGTACCACGCCAGGTCTCTTATTTTCTAGGGCTGATGAATGCAATAGAGACAAAAATCAAGAAAAGTTAGTTCAATGAGATAAATACACATAACACATTGTAGCGAAACAACACAAAGAGATAAAGCAATAAAAAGAAAAGAGGGGTTGGATCTCTCCCCTCGTGAATAGTGTCCCTAATAGGGTAAGACAGACTCTACCCTAGGTAAACTATCATGGATGCATGAGGTTGGGGCTCACTAATGCATCTAGACTCGATAGGTTTTAGGTCCCCGAACCTTCAGACTTGGAAATCAAGGGTCATCAATCCCAAGATTCTTTGTCGGTGGCTCGAGCGATTCCCCAAACATTGCTACGCACACATCGTGTCACGGCTACATGTCATGAGTGAATCTATAAAAAATCCTCAACCTTCAACTAAAGGCTAAAGGCTATGAACCCAAAGTTTAAAATGGAAGATTGAGTGACCCCTCGGATCATGTTACGCACACATCGTGTCACGATCACAAGTCCAAGTGAGTCGCCTAAAATCCTAATAGGGTGGAGTAGAGTGACAAGCCACTAAAAGAAAAATAAATGAGGGGTGAAAAATTTAAAGCGTATGCACGTATGCTAGTGCTCGTTTGGAGGGGAGGGATCAAGAACCAATGCGAGGCTCTAGGGTAATATGCCCCACCCAAATGCAATGCAAAACGCGGAATCACATAAGTAAACCATCCATCCATCAAAACAATCGTACGCCAATGTGTGAGGGAGTGAGTTGATACGCGCGAAATGTAAAAACTCTAAAAAGGAAAAAAAAATGCAATCCTAAACATCCAAATGTAATATATAAGAAGGTTAAATGAAGAAAAGAATCGACTAAATCAAATTTGCTCGGACTCTCTAAATCCCCAGTGGAGTCACCAACTGTCGCGCCCCATTTTTTAAGAAAAATAAATAAATAAATGGTTTGAAAAGTGAAATTTTGATTTGAAAATGAATTTTAATTTACGAAGAAAATGAAGAGAAATATGGGTCTAAATGGGACTTAAAAATGCGACGATTTGACCCAAAATATAGTTTAAAAAGGGTTTTTGAAATAAAAATCGGAGTCGCCACTTGGTATAGAGTTAAGGTGTACGAAGTCACATAAAAATGAATTTTTCAAGGAAAAGGTAGAAAGAAACCCCTTTTAAACGACTCCTAGTCTACGTAAACCAACGAAAAAGGTTCGGGAGTCACATTTGACGAAGGGGAAGGCAAGGATAAAAATCCAAGGCACCCTTTCGACCTAGCCAAGGCTAGTTGCGTAATTTAGTCAAAGATTTTCTTGTTTTAACCAAAGCATTTATCACATTTGGATGCACTTTATGAATGCAAACCCTAAACCTAGGAGGGCATCGGGGGGTCAAAATATCTCTTTAAAGCTTGAATGGTGCCAATCACATTAATTGTGATGCCCAATAATGACTCTTTGGAGAGGTCACGAATAACGCAAAAATATGAGACTCCAAGAAAAGAAAAGGGATAAAATAATTATAGAAATATACGTGTCTTAAGGGAGCGCATCATGTCGGGTACGGGGGACTAATGTTCGTGACTCAATTTTCCCTTTTAATAGAAAGGAATACGAGCGTGCTAAAGCTAGAAAAGCCAAACTCGTCCATATCCCGTATCCAAGGGGCATTCCCTAATCTAATCAAGCAAATGATCTAACCTAGTTTCTAATGCTTAGATGAAATGCAATTCTAATGTTATGTATCATACAAAAGGGGCAAGTAATATACATATAAGGGAAAATACGGGGGAAGGGGCATACATATATAAGGAAAGTGTCATGCAACATGGTGAAAGAGGCCCTAGAAAGTAAAGATATGCATGAGATGAAGTGTTTTTGTCACACAATCATGATCTAACGCGCGAAGGGCTCCCAAGGGTCTAGCGTTGGACTAGCCCATGTCTATGAATTCCAACTAGCATTGGACTAGTGGAAAATTGAGAAAAGGGTCTCAACTAGCGTTGGACTAGCGAGAAATTATGAAAACGGGACCACAACAAGCGTTGGACTAGTGCGGTGACGACATGCATTTATTATAGTCTAAGAAATCAGATAAACCATAATAAAGCAAATAAACACATAAATCACATAAGACACATAGCACATAGGCATGATATCTAGATGCACGTCCTAAGAAAGCGGTAACACATAGCACATAGGCATGCAAATCACACAAAACAAAACAAGTAAATCCCTATCTATTACATTAAGGGGAGGCCCTACTACAATCTAATGGGGGATGAATAAACAAATAAACCTCCTAACTATTACGACTCGGCATTTAAATGCCTTCCAAATGATCAAAAATTAAAATAAAATAAATATACTGAATTAAAACAAAATAAAACGAATAAATAAATAAAATGAAAACATTTAAAAGACATGCAATCAAGCACATAAAGTCACGTAGGGGCACGTAGGGTCAAGTAAAGTCAAAATAAGGATTAGAGTGTACCTCCCTTGAATTGAGATCCTAATGAAGCGAAATTGCTTATTTACCCTCCAAAATAATAAAAGGGTCAAGGTACCACTTTAATTAATGAATAATCACATGAAATGGAAATGAACACGAAATTGAATCAATCCAAGGCATTTAAAGGAAGGTGAACAACCCAAGCAAGAATTAAAACAAGTAGTGACTTAATTGCAAAAATTAAAGAGATTTGAGGGGTCCAATTAATTAATTTTGGGCCATAGCGAAACAAGGGGAGGCTTGGGGGGCCGAAGTAGCAATTTCTGAAAGTTGTTTTTACATGCAAATGCATGCAAAGCCACGAAACATGGACTGCAACAAAACATTTCTGCTGAAAGCTTTCTGCAACTGAACAAAATACAACCGCTACTTTCATTTTTCTTTCTTTGCATGCGGATTTCAACCTTAAACACCACTTTGATCGAAAACTTTTAACCAAAATATTAAAGCCTGAATCTAACACCAGATAAGCAGCAACATTCAACATTCAACCAGACAAAAACTTAAATTGAGATCATACAAAAGTGCAAGTTTTCCTCAAAAGCTGTTTTCTTTTCAATTCATCATCTTAAGCAATCCACATTTCAATATCTCAAACAACTAATACAACACAATCACTAAACATTCATCTCATTTTTCACCATAAAAGTTCTCATGTTTAAGCACAAAATCACGTAAACCAAATGCAAAGAGAGCTTCTGCAATCAAGAAAAACGTTACTGCAACTTTCATTTTTTGCGCGCAAAACATCAACCTTAAACACGAATTTGATCAGAACTTTTCGATCAAACATCCCTAACTTGATATAAGCAATAAGATACACGATTTCAACATCCAAACAAATCAAAACATAGAAAAGAAATTGCGCACAATGCTAGAAAAAAGGGCTCGGCAAATCCTGGTTTGTTCATTTTTCAGCCATTATCTGGTCCTAGTTCAAGTGTTTAAGACCCAAATATGCAAACTCAGCACCGAACTTCCACTCCCCCCTTTCTACACAAGACTAGCTAACAGATTAGAAAAGGCTAAAGCCTACTGCATGGTTACGGACAAGGAAAACAGCAAGTAGGTGCGGCAACCTTTGCCCTGCTGCAATTTTTCGCAGCTTGATACTCGCATGGATGGACTGCCGAGCACATCGCACAAAATTCATCATTTATGAATCAAACTCACACACATCTTCAAACATAAACCTTAACATAGCTTAAGCATGACTGCCTATCCCCTAACCATCCCAACCAAGATGATCCAGGCCCAAGAAAACAAGAATAACAAAAATGCAGCAAAGAAACTTAGCAGAAACATACGTTCATGCCATTTTTCACTCAACCGAAATGTATTCCCACGAGGCCTTAACACATTAACTGATTCAGCAACTGACTAAAAATAGAGCAAAGAAAGCAACTGATCATCTGGACATGAACATAAACCCAGCCGAAAGTTCCTTTAGAGCCACGGCTGAAGTTTTTCTCAAAAACGAATGAATCTTCCATGCTATAGCTCAACATAAACGCAGCCAATGAACGTTACCATTTAGTGGAACATACAACTAAACTCAAACCATGAAACTGCTAAGCTATTCAGAACACAACTCACCGTACACGAATCATACGCATTCGGTTCATGACAGGAAAAACCACACGAAAGTTAACAGCTTTTGGTTCACAAGTTTTCGGCCATACAGATTCCAAAACATAGCTTTTAGTTCCTAGGTTTTTCACCAAACAAAAAGAACAGACTCCCGATGAACACAAAACAGAGGTGACGATATATTAAGCAACGAAAACGGACGTTTGAAACAGATTCAGGGAATCCATGCTTAGAAGGCTTCAAAAATCTAAACTTTTAGAAGGAAACTTGAATTTAAAGGGAAAGGGTAGCTCACAATGCTTTCTTTCAAGCTTTTTGCGGTGAGGGTTTGCAGGTGGTGGTGGAAAATTCTGGTGGCAGCAGCGGCATCAGTAACCCATCGCCGAGACCTTCGATTCTTGGCGGTTCTTTACTTTGATCTGGCTTGGACTGAAATCCCTCAAGCTCTTTCCAGAACCTCTTGGTTTCTTCCTCGGCTCTCTCACTCTTTTCTATTGTTTTCTCCTTTAGCTCTCCAGCCGCCAAACTCCCCCGTTGTTCCTCTTTCTAACTTCCTCACTCAACCAGCCGTCAAAAGCCTCTCTCTTTTTCGTCACTCGGTGCTCTCTCTCCCTCTTTTCAAAACTCCAGCCGCCTCTCTCTCTTTTCTCTTAGACTTCTGCCCCTGCCAAAACCTCTAGAGCTCTCTGCTTTCTTTCTTTCCTAGCTGTCCCTTTTTCTTAAACCCCAGCCGTCATAAAACTTCTCCCCTTTCTTGCTGTCTTTTCTTTCCTTTTATAGGGGAACCATAACCCCTAAACCCTCACCTCAAAAGTGAGGATGAAGGGTTGGTTCCCCCCATATCCTTAGCCATCCGATCCATCAGAAAAAATATCCATGAAAATGGTATCATTTTATGCCGCTGCATGTGCGGCTTCTTTCCCCCCCTTTTTTTAATCACTTAATTAAATAACAATACAAAATAACAATTTTAAATTTAAATAAAATGCACAAACTAGTAACAAAAGATAAAACAAAAAACTAAGATTTTTCCTGTGTTTGATTAATGATTTTTTCTCTCTTTTTTTGACAAATTTTTTGCTAAAAAAGTCCTACAAAAAAATAGCTAAAAGGGTGAAAACGAATACAAAATAAAACTAAAATAAAAGTAATAGATAATAATAATCTAAAAATGCTAAAAGTCTAAAACAAATAAAGAATAGACAAGAACTAATACTAAAAAAAATAAAATTAGGATAAAAAACCAATTTAAAAAATTTGGTGTCTACACCCATTTTATGTTATATTCCAAAATCAAAGAGAGAAGAATGTTAGTCTTCTTTTATCAGAAATGGCGCATTAAATGTTCCGCTCACCAAAATAGAACTTGTTAAAAGTGAGAAAGGGAGCTTGCAAGGGTTTGTCCGTCCCAAAGAAGAACCTGCAGTGAAACATTACTCACTACCAACTAATCGGATTCAAGAAGGTTTTGATCCAAATGCATATAGATTTCTTGCTAAGGCGGGTTATAACCCAAATGAGAAGAATGCATTGGGCAAACTCCCTCCTGAAGTGACTGGCGAGAAGACTCACGGATTGACACCTACACAGAAAATGTTGAAAGAAAGAGGCTATAATGTTGAAAGTTCATCGATGGGTTTTGGTTATCAACAGCCCTCTCCTGTTCGTATAATGATCAAAAGGGTAAGTTGTAATTATGTGAACGAAAAAATGGATGTCACAAGCCGAAAGAGGTCTGTTTTCGACAGATTGGGAAATAAGTCAAAGCATATTTCTGTGTTCGACAGACTCAGCTCGCAGCCGAAAAATTTGAAACTGCCCGTCTATGAGAGATTGGGCAGCAAAAAACAAGGGTACCAAGTCGTCAAGGAAGAAGATCTTACTCCAATAAAGAAGAATGGTTTGAGAAAATGAGTTTCCAACTTCTTTATGCATTATGGAAACTCGTTTAACGTAAGAATCGAAACCATCTTTGAAGAATGGGGCCAAGAAAGTATTGTTTCTTGCCATCATATTACGATTAGTGATCCTTGTGATAGCCCCACCTCACCCTAAGGCGAACCAAAGGGTTCGGCAGACCGCCTGTCCAGCTCTCGCCAGAACTACTAAGACGGTTATATACAATTGAAAAAGTTCCAGAAGATCTTAGCGCGCTCAAACGATTCAAAATTCACGAAACGGAAAATGGAAAATTGGAGCCGCATATGAATAGTGTCGGCCACGTCACAATCCGGCCCGATTTCCGGCCGGATTCTTGGCTGGATTGGAAGCAGTGACCAACTGCCTAGATTCAAAAATTTCAAGACAATCCGGCCAGCAATCTGGCCAAGATATGGCCGGATTCCCCTTGCCTTTCCCGCCAAAATTTTTCTTTTGTCGTTCAAAATCCGATCCTGTCCGAAACCCAGCCGATTACCAACAAATCATATAAACCTTGAAATTGAATCTTTACAAACCAAAATAACACTTGAACAGTACCAAACACGTTTATACACATATAGTTGCAAATTTTCAACTCAAAAGGGAAATATTGGGTCAAGATACATTCAAGGTTTTTCCAACCATCGAGGAGTTTTACAAACGAATATATTAAACTAGCTCAACTTGAGCTTCAAAATCACAGTTCCAAAAGTGGTTTCCTGTAAAGAAAACAAAGATAACAAAACGGGGTGAGCTAGAAGCTCAGTGAGGTACCAAAAGTATAACAGTAGAAATCATGAGAAAATACTTTTAGGGCACATATACACATCAAGTAAGAGAAATAAACGAACACCACAATTTAGAGGATACAGGTGGCTCTCAGAAGCCAAATCCCCGTTGCAATACTTGATCCAGCCTCGTTGACTCTCCGTCAACGTTTAAAAACACACTCATGTCCGTAGACCCCTCTTACGCCAAAATCCCGTTCACCAAACATACCCCTTACCGGGCCCGAACGCCGAACAGGAACAGTAATGGTAATACTCGAGTATATCGGAATCAAGAGTCTCAATACCCAAAGATTCCCCAGGAACAGGCACCCATGGATTGTCAATTACCTCGACCAAGTCCTTGCCGGCTCGACTTAATTAACTCCCTATGAGGTTGAGCTCAAGTTAACAGGAAGATCGTTGGACACACTTCCAAACGATCTTATAACAAGCGCAAGTACCAAGTTCAAGTTCATAACAAGTACAAGTAATAGATTTCAGTTCATTCAGTATAGGCAAGAGAACGAGTGTGATAAAGTACACTCTCGTCTCATTCAGTATAACAGATTTCATAGCTATCCATGTCACAAATTTCAAGTATAGATGAACCAATTAAACAACAATTCAGGGGAGTGATACACTTACCAGTTAAAGCAGAGTTTCAACCAAGGTAGGGCTCTAATCACCAAAAATCCCTAGAATAGCCAAGATAAACAATTATGGTTCCCTTAGCCACAATTCCAGTAAATAAAGTGCACAAATGAGGCTCGACTACAAGTCGTAGATCTCGCCAACTAATTACTCATGCAAGTGTGCAAAACATGATTTCGGGAACAAAAGGTAATATGAAAACCTAGGGTTCGAACAACCCCAAAAGCCTATCTTATCTATATCCCAAATCAAACCAAACTCAAAGGAATCCAACAATCCAAAATTTGGACAGCATATTCCCTACATTTCCTTACTTTTCCATCCTGCAAGCAACACCAATTCATCTCAAATCAACCACATACACATTATAGTCTATAGAATACACCTTTCGGCACAATAAGCACAATTGAAGCTACACTTATCGGATTGAAACGAATCTTATGGAGTTTCGAAGCCAAAACATAAACCTACATTTCTTATGAAGACCTCCAAAGTCAAATCATGCATTTTCATTATCAAAAATGGAAATCTCTACGAAAACAGAAATCTATCTGCGAAACAGGGTTCATTGGCTGTTAAGGGTATTTCAGTCATTTTATAGGCTACAGTGCTCCGATTGAGCTGAAATTTTGCAGACAGCTAGTTAACACCATTTTCTACAACTTTCATGTTTTAACCTAGTCTAATTCGGCCTCTAACATGCTCAAATAAAGCCGAACAGAACAGGGCAAATTGAACCCTAAAGCTGAAATTTCCGCACAAAACTGAAATTTTCCGCAAACAATCATAACTAACATATACAAGTTCCATTTTACACCATAACAAGCTATCATACCATGATTAAACCATAATCATCCCATAAAATCAAAAAAAATCTCCATTAAATCAGAAATTTAACAAACACTAGTTAAACCCACGAAATTTTCCACAAATTAACATGTTAAGCCACTAGCAACCACTAATCTTTTCTTATTAGAAACAAAAGGAGATTTCTTTTTTTAGCAACTTACCTTTACAACTCAAGAAAGATGGCAACTTAGCACCTCCACTTCTAAAACCACTCCACCACCTTCTGCAATCCTACCTAACAATAGGTTTTTATGGAGGAATTTGAAATTTAAATGGTTGGATCAAGAGATTAAGCAAGAGAATAGAAGGCAAAAGTTGAAAAATTTTCTCTCTTTTCTCTCTATGTTGCTCGGCCAAGAGAAAGAAAAATGAAGATGAAATTGGTCAAAATTCATGTTTAGTAAAGGTGAAAGAAATTAGTCAAAGTCCACCGTCCAATCAAAACCCGCCACCTAGCACCTTTTAGGTTTAACATTTATCCTTTTGTCTCTCCTAACAAATTAATCTAGCTAACCTCCAATTATCTCCTAACACCTAGTAAATTAATCCCTTAAGGCAAAATTTAACCTAATTGGTCGAATTAACCGCACTTAACGCAATAGCGGGTCCCACGTCCATTATATATTTCAAATATCTCATGAACTAACTTATACTAGAAAAATGATTTTAAAACTATTTTTACTTATAAAAATATCTATAAAATTATTATAATAACGAAAATATAGAAAACGTGTACAAAGAAAGAAAATAAGGCCTAGAAATTAAGAAATTTTTTCGGGTTCTCACAATCCTGAAGAAGAAGAAGAAGATGCGGATGACACTCCTCCTGAACTTGAACAAGGAGTAAAAAATACAGTTGATATGCTAAAAGAGATTAACCTTGGCACAAGTGACGACTCTCGTCCAATTTACATAAGTTCTTGTATGACTCCTGAAGAAGAGAAAGAGTATGTTGATTTGTTGCTCGAGTTCAATGATGTCTTTGCCTGGAATTATTCAAAAATGTCTGGTTTGGATCCAAGGATCGCTGTTCATAATTTGTCTGTCAAGCGAAGAACAAAACCTGTCAAGCAAACTCAAAGATGCTTTTGGCCCGAATTGATTTCTCTGATAGAAAATGAGATAAATAGATTGATTGAGGCTGGATTCATACGGGAAGTGAAATATCCAACATGGATTTCAAGCATTGTCCCTGTGAGGAAGAAGAATGGGCAAATCCGAATTTGTGTAGATTTTTGAGACTTAAATGAGACTTGTCCCAAAGATGATTTTCCACTCCCTATCACAGAATTGACGGTAGATGCTACAACAGGACATGAAGCATTATCGTTTCTCGATGGATCGTCTGGTTACAATCAAATACGCATGGCAGCCGAAAACGAGGAGCTCACTGTCTTTCGCACTCCCAAGGGAATTTATTACTATAAAGTGATGCGTTTTGGCTTGAAAAATGCTGGAACCACATATCAAAGGGCAATACAAAAGAATTTTTGATGATATGCTCCAAAGAAATGTGGAGTGTTACGTTGACGATCTTGTGGTGAAATCAAAGAAGCGAGAAGATCATATTCAAGACCTTCGAAAAGTTTTTCAACGCCTTCGGAGATACCAACTGAAGATGAATCCTCTGAAGTGCGCATTCGGAGTCACTTCTGGCAAGTTTCTCGGTTTCATCGTTCATCAATGGGGAATAGAGATCGATCGATCTAAAATTGATGCCATTGTAAACATGCTTGAACCGCAAAATATCCATGAATTGAAGAGCCTTCAAGGAAAGTTGGCTTACATCCGGAGGTTAATCTCTAATTTGGCTGGAATATGCCGACCTTTCAGTCGACTGATGAAAAAAGAGATACCCTTCGAGTGGGATGAATCGTGTAGAAATGCTTTTACAAGCATTAAAAAGTATCTCATGAATCCCCCTGTGTTAGCTGTGCCAATTCCAGGAAAACCATTGACCCTCTATATTTTCGCTCAAGAACGGTCGGTTGGGGCCTGACTTGCTTAGGAAAATTATGAAGGTAAGGAGAATGCACTGTATTACTTGAGTCGGACGATGACGTCTATTGAGTTGAATTACATACCCATCGAGAAGTTGTGTTTGGCACTTATATTTGTCATTCAGAAGTTGAAACATTATTTTCAAGCACACACTGTCCAACTCATATCCAAGTCCAATCCCATTAAATATGTCATGGCAAAACCTGTATTGTCTGACCGACTTGCGAGATGGTACCTTCAATTTCAACAGTTCGAAATTATTTACGTACCTGCGAAGGCTGTTAAAGGACAAGTATTGGTAGACTTTCTAGTCGATCATCCCATGCCTGCAGAGTGGGAGTTGACTGATGAACTCCCTGATGAAGAAGTGTTTGTGGTCGAATCTCTATGGTCGATGTATTTTGATGGAGCTGGTGCGAGAGTTGTCTTTTATACTCCTAAAATAGATATATTTCCGTACTCTTTCACTTTAACACGCCGGTGATCAAACAATGTGGCGGAATATCAGGCGTTAATTCTCGGGCTGGAAACGGCTGTAGACATGAAGCAGCTGCATCTTAGAGTCTATGGTGATTCAATGTTAGTGATAAATCAATTTTTTGGTATTTATGATGTCAAGAAACCTGAATTAATCCCATATTATAAATATGCAAGACAACTCATGGGATATTTAGACAATGTCACTATAGAACATGTTCCTAGAAATTTCAACCAACAAGCTGACTCTTTGGCAAGGGTGGCGTCCATGATCATTCTACCTTCTCATCGAAATCAAATTTCAATATGTCAAAATTGGGTCATACCTCCGATGTTCGATGAAGAAGATAATGGTGGAAAAGAAAATACTTATCATATTTTTGTCCATGAGATTGAAAAGGAGGATTGGTGTCATCTCATTATGGACCTTAATCATGGAAAGTTACCAGAAGATTTCAAGAAAAAGGTTGATATACGTCATCGAGCGTCACGCTTTATTTACTATAAAGAGACGCTTTACCGAAGGCCATTTGATGGAGTGTTTCTACGATGTCTTGGAGAAGATGAGGCCATGCAAGCAATGGAGGAGGCTCACTCTGGGATATGTGGTGCTCATCAATCTGGTCCGAAATTACACTTTCGCATTAAAAGAATGGGATACTACTGGCCAACGATGGTGAAGGACTACATCGACTTTGCTAGAAGATGCCAAACTTGTCAATTCCATGGCAATTTCATCCATCAACCTCCTGAACCATTGCACCCAACTGTGGCTTCTTGGCCGTTCGATGCTTGGGGTTTGGATATAGTTGGACCGCTTCCAAAATCTTCTTTCGGACATATTTTTTTTTGGCAGCGACAGATTACTTCTCAAAGTGGGCTGAAGCAGTTCCTCTAAGAGAGGTCAAAAAGGAGAATGTAGTAGATTTCATTTGTTTGCACATCATTTATCGGTATGGAGTCCCACGTTATATCATCACCGATAATGGTAAATATTTTTGCAATATAGCAATGAATAAGTTTTGCGAAAAGTTTCATTTCAAACAATACAATTCTTCCATGTACTACGCTGCTGCAAATGGACTCGCTGAAACATTCAACAAAACCTTGTGTAATCTGTTGAAGAAAATCGTGGATAAATTGAAAAGGGATTGGCATCTTCGAATTGGAGAAGCTCTTTGGGCATATAGAACTACTTTTCGAACTCCTACGCAAGCAACCCCATACGCGCTTGTTTACGGTGTTAAACTGTTCTTCCATTTGAGTGTGAAATACCTTCACTAAGAATTGCGATTCAAGAAGAGCTCAGCAAAGAAGATAATGTTCGTCTTCGTCTTGAGGAGTTAGAAGCACTCGACGAAAAGAGATTGGAAACTCAACAATGGATTGAGTGCTATCAAGCTCGTCTTTCAAAGGCATTCAATAAGCATGTTCGACCTCGCTCTTTTCAAATTGGAGAGTTAGTGCTCGCCGTTCGGAGACCGATCATTTTCACTCATGGATGACAAAGGAAGTTTACTCCTAAATGGGATGGTCCATATGTTGTTCGAGAAGTGTATACGAATGGTTCATATAAATTGGTTGCTGAGGATGGATTAAGAGTTGGCCCCATCAACGGCAAATACCTAAAAAGGTACTATGCATAATTGGAACAGCATGTTGCTCCTGGCTCGCATGAGCTAAAACTGTAGATGGCAATCACCAATAGTATAATATGTGGTTAAACTGCTAAAACACTCCACGAAATCTAACGTGGTAAACAAATAGATACTCCTGACCCGCATGAGGTTAAAATGTGAACGGCAGGAACTACGTGTGATTTGATTCCCTTGTTGGGATACGTAGACAGTTTGGAGGGCAATTTCTAAGTTCAGTTACACCTCCTAAATCAAACCTTTTTTTTTCTTGCCAAAAAAAAAGTCTCTTCTTTTTCTTTGAAGATAAAATGATAAATTTAGAAGTTCTTTTCTCTTAAAAAAAATAATAACAAGAGATAAGGAACGAAAAGCATTTTATTATTCATATAAAAAAATTCATTACATAAAAAAAAAGAATGAAAAAGGAATTTATGGTGGAAAGTCTAAATGTCAAATTTGTAGTCCACCACAGCTATTTTACATGATTCAAGTGCGGACTTCATGTTTTCAAATTCCCTCACTGCGTCATCAGTCAAGATGCTAGTATTTTCAAGAGAAGAGAGCTCATCATGCGCTTGGCTTATCTCGGTCTGGATTTTCTTGAAAGTTTCATGGCTTTGATCGATAGTTGACCTGATTTCCATGCCTTGTCTCTCCAACTCAATAAGTTCCTGCTGAAGAACTTTCTTCCTATCTTTAATAGATTGCAACTTTTCTTCCAGATTTTGCAGATGACAAGTTAGTTCTTCTTCCTTTGCCTTGGCTCTTCCAAGTTGGGCGGTCACTTCGGAACGGATTTGTACATGTGTTTCTTTACTCATCTTTTTCCATGATGAAGATGCCAAAATATCGTACGTCTCTGCTTTGGCAAACAATTCTATCAAATAGTTTTTTAAAGAAAGACCATTGGTGGGATCCGTTCTTGTGATTTCTGCAATAATTTCCTCTGCACACTCTTTTAAAGAAGAGATTTGCTCAATAGGAGTATCAAGAATCTGTTCGCGGAAATCCATCCATAAACTCTGCAAGTATCTCTTTCGATGCACTTGGATCAATTTTTGCCCATGAAATTCTGAAACCAATGCTGGTTTAGGTCTCTTTCGAGTCTCGTGCGAACCAGTTAACTCCTTCTTACGCATTGATGAAGTACCTCTACTGGGGACAAATTATTTTGGAATACTGATAACTATTTCGTCACTTTTGTTGTTTGAAATTATATCATCAGCTTCGAGTTCGTGTGGGAAATTGTTACCAACATCTTCTTGAAGGAATTCAAGAAACGGGGGCTGAAAAGGAAAAAAATGGAAAAAGTTACCAAAAAAATGGAAAAAAGGGAAAAAAAAGAAAGAAAAAGGGTTACAGAAAGGGAAAAAAAAGAAAAATAGAGAGATGATTACCTTAAGGGGCAAAACTCTAACCAACGGTGGTGTGAAGGAAACCTCCTCCAAATCAGAAGATGTCCTCTTCTTCAATCGATTTCATTGATGGTCTTGACTGCTGCTACCGCTCACCAACGAATGGGTTCCTTCTTGGGTAGATCCGATGCCCTAAACTTGAGTCCCTTCCTTTTCTATAATCTCGATAGAATCACGATCGTCCACCGTTTCAATTTCGAAATCTTCTTCTATTTGAGTCACGAATAAGAATTTTGAAATTTTGGGCGGCGTCTTCTTTGTTGGAATCACTGGTTGCGCCTCTTTGATGGATTGTTGAGAGTCCTTGGAAGACTTATTTTTTGTGATAATATTTTTTGAGGGACTGCTAGTAATTTTGTTCTTCCGCAAGATGGATGAGGTAAGACCCGTTACAATCTCTATAGCTCCATTATGATGCACTGACTCATTGGCGGAGGTAACCTTACCCTTCTTCGATGATTGTTGAGGGATCTTAACGGTGAATTTAAAGGAAGTTGAAGAGATACTATTTGACCGAATTGACTACCAAGCGTCATAGTCTTTTGTGATTAATGGATGCTTCCTGTGCGTGGGTATAGTCATCCGAGATCGCGTCTGCGTGCGAACTGAGGAATCCCATAGTTAAATAGCCTCACCCAAAGTATAAGTGTGAGTGATCTCTTTCAAGTTGTTGGGAATGTCCTGACAGAATCCGAATTGTCTGCTAAACCTGCAAGGATTATATTTTTCAATAATGAAAGTATTGTCCTTACGTAGAGTTAAATGGCAAGAGCGTTGGCTAATGAAGTAGCTCGTAAGTCTTGATGATAAGGATCCATCATCGATCAACATTTTTTCTTCATTCTCAGTCCAGCACAGTTTGGAAAGCATCAAAGGATTCACCTCTTTGAAGATTTCCTCAGCTTCTGATTTACCATAAAATATTGTCATTTTCTCGCCGCTAAATCTCGTCATGTGCGCATGGTGGCTACTCACTTAGTTATTCTCATAATACACATCAAAGTATTGGCCGATCCAATTGTAGACATAATGGATGGGAAAAGTTACCCCGCATTCTCCAAGGTTAGGGGCGTAGACGATCTCCCTCAACTCATGATATATGCTCTCAAGAACGGGGATTGCAAGGCAAAATCTTTTTCCTGTGGCCATTAAGCATGCAACCTTGAAGACACTTGGGCAAATACGATTGACCTTTTTGCTTGGCAAAAGGAACTTGCAAATCCAACACGCTATGAATGCCGCAATATAAGTTTCCTTTCTCAAAGACCCCTGGGATGTTCAATGCGTCAAAAGGGACGTCGAAATCCTTGGTATCGGCAAGATCATGAGGCTCTACGCTTCTAGAAGGGTTATAGGTCATCTTTGGTTTAAATGTGGTCTTTCTTCTATCCGCCCTGCTCAGAGGAGCCCTATACCTAGCTTTTCCTTTGAACCAGAAGCGAATCCAGTCTTTCATCCATATCCCTTGGTCATTCGTCCAGAGGTGGTAGTAAGCCGAAAAGAGATACCTGCAGCTTTCGGGGAGAAATGGCTTCCCTTCTTTATCACGAGTGAGAAGTTCCTGTGCTGAAGGAACAACTTCATCAAAGAACGAGCCATCGATCGAAAGGCCACTAAGTCAATAAAGGTCCCAAAATGTGATGGATAACTCCCCAACGGGCATATGGAGTGTATTTGTCGAGATACACCAATATTTGAAGAAGGCTCGCAAGATATTTTCACAGCGATCGTAAGAGAATCGCGACGCGTAGACAGCTTCAAATATGCCGGCACGTGTGAGCACTTCTTTATATCTTCCAAGGATGTCCTCGACCCTCTCCCAATAATGAGAGGTGAAGCACGCCTCGCCAAAGAAGGACAAAGGAATCTTCCATATAGTGTTGTCAATATTGAATCCCACGAACGGAAGCGTGAATTTGGCTATTTCTGGATCTCCATTGTGAAGTGACGAGTTTAATACGACCACTTCTTCTTCCCTCGACGTAGTGGAGAAAGTCGATGGTGGCACCACTTCCTTAGTCCACTTGCTAGTCTAATCTTCGAGATGAAAACATCTTTCAAGGGGTATAAAAGACTCAGCAAAGGCACCAATTGCTGGCTTGTTAAAATGTAGTTACAAACTTTTTGTTTGAGATCCTCCCTGTTCATCCGTCAATGAAATATGTGGCAATGGCGTGGCATAATCCTTAATTTGCATGCTTGCTGAAATTTTGCAATATGTTAGAGGATGAAGGGAAATTCTTGCAAAATTTTGGTAATTAAAATTACCTATTTGCTTGCGCTTTTCTCAAATCCTTGAAATTGTTTCAAACTCCTCTTTAAGCACGGTTTTGGTTTTCTGTGAAGAAGCAAGTTAATAAAGTTGAGATCGAAATCATGCATGATAGTAATATTTGGGACGCAAAACGACTGGTGCGAAAATTGATATCAAATTTCCAACCATAAGGAATAGCTCAGAAATAATATTTTGAGCCAATCTTTGTTCTCAAATAATATTGAAAGGACATACATGATTTCGAATAATATTTAAAGGGAATCTCAAATTATATTTTGGGCCAATCGTCATTCGGTCAATTTCAATCTTCTAGCCGAGACCCAAGCTTCATTCCCAAATAATGTTTTGAGAATTTATTTGGTGAGCTCGTGAGGCTCTAAGCTTCTCAATTGACCGAAGCTTCTTGTAGCAATTAAACATTGCGGAAAAAAAGGGGCTTCAAGTACCTGGTACACGAAAAGAAGTTTATTGAGTGCAACCAATGGATGATGATTGATGCTTGCGGCTCGGCAAAGGTGATAACCAGCTTCAAATTGTCTCTATTAATCAAAAGGCAGCAAAGCCAAGCAAACTAGCAAATAACGAATGATGGCAACGGCAAATAAAGATGTAGCAGCAGCAACTCTTGACAGAAATCGCAACGAGAGAAAAGGAACTTTTTTTTAGCAAGTTCACGGCTTTGGACTTGGGAATTTATAGAGAAAGCCTCTATTAGAAATCCAGGAGAAAGTTGAGTTCGAATACAACTAGCTTCCTAGTCCGCTTCAATCGTTTGAGGGATATCTTCGCTATAGGGGTTCCTAGCAATTAAGTCGGCTGTCATATTGAGAAGTGGATTCTAAACTGGTCTCGGGGGCTTGCTTCTAGAAAAGACCAGTTTATTATTCCATGCGATAAAGCTTCAATTCATGTTGGCCTTGAAAGGAATTCTTTTTGCAACCAACTTCTATAAGCAGAGTAAGTCATGTCGGCATGGAAACTTGCGAAGCGGTGGAGTTTATGATTGATCAGGGAGCAAGATATTTGGCTCATAATTGAAGTTGAAAACTCTCTAGGCCAATCGAAAGGTTATTTGCATGCAAGGTGCACACAAGACAAATGCTTACGAGATGGAGTTCCACGTGAACCACCTGTATGATTCCTATTCGGATATTGAAGGCTTTTGTGGTCAGCTTCTCACTTAAGTGGTTTACTTCACAAGAGTTATTTCCGCAAAGCTTCGGAACTCAAGAAGAGTTAAACTCTTCAATCCAAGGAATCCTTAAGGTGAGTTGAAGTTGATTATAAGTCTAACGTGAATCTGGCTTCGGGACTTTCCAGATTGGTCAATCGAGATTGGAGCATTTCAAATACTAATGGGCATAATGTTTGCCATCCGAAACCGAAATTGGTTTATCAAGGTATTTGGGGATTGCATTGGTATTAGCAGAATTTGTAATGGCAAAGAGTTTTAATTCAATGTGGAGTTGAGCAAGTAAGCAAGCATGACTTGTTATGTCGTGGGCTGTGGCTATGTTTCAACAAAATGATAGTACAATTTATATGGGACCGCCTTTGAGTTGTTGGGTCTAATTCAATAGTTTACCAATGATCCGAATAGATGCAATTTACCAAGGACTTCTCTTTACATACAATTCGGATATGATTGGCACTTGAAAGAATTCTTATACACATGGTGTTTGAATTCCCGAAAGTGAGGAAAAAAAAACATCTATAGCCAAAGCCGTGGACTTGAGGTAATTGCATGATTTGGTCTTGGAAATTGAGATCACTAATTCACCAAGCTTTGCATGCACCCGGTGACTATCGTGGCATTTTGCATGGCCATCTTATATGATTTAGCCGTTGCCAGGAAATTTGTAAAAGCCTTGAGTTCGGTCCAATTATGGGCTTGCAAGACACGAGTTTGTCACAAATTATATCCAAATTATACCACGTTCAAGGAGAATTCAGGTTAAAGAAAGTTCTAATTTGAATTCGAATGGGTTTCTGCTCCTAACGGAAGTTCTAATAAGCTTGGGATTGGTTCGTCCAAACATAGTTTCCTTTTGAAAGTTGATCTCTTATCTATAAGAGTCGGCACCGAAATATTTCCCAAGTTCCTAAGAGATCGAATTCACAAAAGGACAAGAATTCTTGTGCATATGGTAGACTAACAAAAGGAAAGCTATAGACATAACACTTCCCAATGAGGTGATCCGGCCTCGGGAAATTGAAAGCTAGCGATCTTGGAAATCGAGATCAATAAGGGATGCATTGGTGGTATTTCACGTGGAGTTTTGAGACTACTAAGTCATTGGACTTTATTTAAGATCACTAAATCACTAAAGCTTCAAGTTTAGTCCATTTACGGACTTATTCGAAAACTAATATGTCAACGGTGTTCAAATTGAAGCAAAAAAAATGTGTCAAAACTTGTCCGTTCGAAATTTGCTTCGATCTTCAGCATTCACCCACAAGTTTCGAGGGGGCATTTGTAGACAATAAAATTTTAATTAAATTCTAAAAATTACCATTGTTCTATAAATCATTTTTATGGCTTATTTTTATCCAATTGGATATTGCCATATGTCATGTACACTTGAAAAATTTGGTTATTAAATAGCCAATTATATTTTGCCACGTGTCACGTGTAGGTGTTCCAAATCAATTCAAATTGCAGGGATATCTTCACCAACCAAATCGTATCATGTCACATGTCTATATGACCTGACAGAATTTTGGATAGATATCTAAATATTTATTTCTTATTGAAGAGATAATGTTTGGAGTCGTTTAGTCCATCCATATATACTTCTTATATACTACAATAGGTTGTCCAATCAAATGGCGCCACGTCACGTGTCCCTACAAGTTTGGCCAATCAAGGAATTAGTTATTGGTATTATCTCTTTTCAAAATGAAGAGATAATATTTAACTGGCACAGTCCAAATATGATTGCATGTCTCGCAAGACAAGTAGAGTGGTATATATGTTGTCAACCTCTACCTCATACCACAACTGTAAATAGCGGTCTTTCTACCAAGTCGACACACAGAGACACACCAAAAGGCATCTCATACGTTCAAGTATCGAAGCTCCACACTACAAGAGTCTGGATCTTCAAGCTCTCCGAGTCTCCCATCTATCAAGACTTGAGTCTTCAAATATATTCCAAGTCCTTCAAATCTTCCATATCAAGATTTGAGGGAGTCGGTGGTTGATCCAAGAGCAAGCTGTGAAGCCCTTGGATTGGCGTTTGAGGAGAAGAATCGAAGGAAACTCTCTAGAAGTTCGAGAAACTCCCAGAGATTGTACTCACAATTATTCTAAATTTATCTATTACATATTTGTCGTGTATATTTCTTGTTTTTGCAGACTTGAAATTTTATCGCGTACACCAACTCTAGCAAAACAAATTATTAATTACATACTCTTGATTCATTAAGTGTTAGAAAAATCGTGCTGTTATAAATTGCAAATTATCTATAATTGCATAGAATAGAAATAGCAATACTTGTGCTCAAGTGAAGAGAATTCAATCGCGATTATAGGTCTTCAAATACAGTAAAGTAATAAATATTATTAAAAGGCAACCCAAATGTAGGTTCAACAAGTTGACTAAAACTATGTTGCATTAAGATCAATTCAAATGAAACCATTTCAATCAGCATACGGTTATCTAGCAAGCATCGAACAACCTCATTACCAAATAATAACAATAAAAGATTCCTTACAAAATAATCAGCAAATAAAACCTATCAACATAATGAGTATTATGAATCAAACTTTTTTCCACAATCGCAACCTTAAGAACTCGTTCATAAACATTATCATTTAACCGATTAATAGATATATAAGCTAGTTTCATCACCAACAAAATCATGAAATAGCACTGGCATTGAACTACCTTTTCTTTTCTTATGCTTCAAGATCAACTCACCGAAATGCACTTTCGTAAGTCCAAAACTACACTCATGTGTCAACCAATAAGAAGCGCTACCTACTTGTCACTTAAATATATACAAATAAACGAGTGAAATACAATAGAACCAAACTTGGCACTCGTGTAATAACGAACACTGTATATACTTGCCACCTTACAACAAACATCCCCAATTATCCATACAAATAACAACACTTAACTCTAGGATACCTTCATTCTGCTACACTGTCTAATAATTTTCATATGTAATACTTCAAATCATAATTAACTAACAAAAATGTCCTTTCTGTTGTGAAACTAATAAAATAAGAATTGAAATAGTAGAATAAGAAGTAGAGAGAGAATAGAGAACTATTCTTGTTATTTCAACTGATGAAAGGTGTTCATGTGTTACAAAGAGAGGTTAGGACACCTCTATATATAGGTAATACAAGATCAAAGATACATGAATCCTATTAAACACTCATTCATGAATTTAGTACTTCAAGTACATCAATTGAATAGCTTTATAAATGAACTGAAAGGATTCATCCAATGTATCTCCTTCATTCAATGTACCAATGAATCTGGTGGATAATTATGAATCAACCTTCTTGGCAATAAAAATGGATATCCACATCTTTAGTTGTTTCATAACACTCCTCCTTGGATGTCCATTACACAAAGAATATGTCACGTTAAAACCTTATTAGGGAAAAATCCAATGAGACAAAAACCTTAGTGAAGGAAAAAGAGTACACTATTCTTGTGTATTAATTTCTCCCCCTGATACAAATATCATTTGAGATCTTTTACCTGACACATTCCAATATTCTTCACCAATTTCTCAAATGTTGCAGTTGGCAATGCCTTGGTAAATAAATATGCCATTATTATCTGATGGCATTTGTTGCACATCAATTTCACCACTCCTTTGCAAATCATGAGTAAAGAAGAATATTGGTGAAATATATTTTGTTCTATCTCCTTTAATATATTTTCCTTTCAATTGAGCTATACAAGCTGCATTATCTTCATATAATACAGTTGGAGGATTTTCTTTCTCGGAGGATAACCCATAACTCTTCGGATGTAGTAGGTTGTTGATCTTAACCAAACACATTCTCGACTGGCCTCATGAATTGGGGCTATTACTTCAGGGCATGATTCGATGAAGTAGTGACTAATGACTACTTTGTAGATCACCAAGAAACCAGTTGTACGCGCGCCATGTAAATAGATAATGCAGCTGTCGGCGGGCGCATTTTTAAAATAAAATAAAATAACAAGTTTTAAGAAAATATGTGAGTTAAATGATTTGTAAAGAATAAACAAAGAAAATTGGCCTAAAATGGGGTTTAATAAGTGCAACGATTTTGGCCCAAATTATAGTTTAAAATGGGTTTTTGAATAAAAAATCGGAGTCACCACTTAGTATCGAGTTAAGGTGTACCAAGTCACCTAAAATGAATTTTTAAAGAAAAAATAGAAAAAACCCTTTTTAGACGACTCCAAGTCTACGAAAATCAGAAAAAAGTGTTCGGAAGTCACATTTGAAAATAGGAAAGGCAAGGATAAAATCCAAAGCACCCTTTCAACCTAGCTAAGGTTAATTGCAGGATTTAGTCAAAGATTTTCTTAATTTAACCTAAGAATTTATCACATTTGGATGTACTACATGAATGCAAACCCTAGACATGTCTCTTCGAATTTACTTGGTGCCAATCACATTAATTGTGGTGCCCAAAAGTAATTATTTGAAGAGGTCACGAATATGCAAAAATATGAGATTCTAAGAAAAGAAAAGAAAATAATAATAACATACAAATATACATGACCTAAAGGAATGCATCATAACGGGTGGGGGGGACTATGATTCATGACTAGATTTTTCCTTTAATAGAGGGAATACGAGCGTGCTAAGATTAGAGAGCCAAACTCGTCCATATCCCATATTTGAGGGTTTTTTCCTATCTAATCATGCAAATGTACTAGCCTAGTTCTAATGCTTAGATGGGAATGCAAGTCTAATGTCATGTTTTCATACAAAGGGGTAAGGAATATACATATAGGGGAAATATGGGATAAGGGATATACATATAGTGAAAAATGTCATGCAAAATGATAAGAAAACCCTAAAAGTATAAAATATGCATGCTAATGTAGTGATTGTCACACAAACATGATCTAGAGCGTGGAGGGTCCCTAAGAGTCTAGCGTTGGACTAACCCATGTCTATGAATTCTTCACTAGCGTTGGACTAGTGAGAAAAAGTCGGAAGAAAGGACCGCAACTAGCGTTGGACTAGTGTGGGTTCGGGAAATAGACCACAACTAGCGTTGGACTAGTGTGGTGGCGTCACATATTGATTATAACTAATTAATCATGTAAAATATAATAAAAGCATGTAAACACGTAATATCACATAAACACATAACACATAATCATGATATCTAGATGCAAGACCCTAAGAAAGCGGATAACACGTAACACATAAGCATGCAAAACACACCAACCAAAGAAAGCAAATAAAGCCCTAACTATTACATTTGGAGATCCTAACTACAATCTAAAGCTGGAACGAATAAAATAAAATAATAAAATAAATACCTAACTATTACAACTTGGCATTTAAATGCCTTTCAAATAATCAAAATTGAACTGAAATAAATATACAAAATTAAAACAAATAAAGCGAATAAATAAATAAATGAAATGAAAACATTCAAAAGGCATGCAATTACGCACATAAAGTCACAGAAGGGCACATAGTATCAACTAAAATCAAATAAAGGGATAGAGTATACCTCCCTTGAATTGGTGCCTTAATGCAATGAAATTTTCTTATTTACCCTCCAAAAACAAAGAAAAGGTCAAGGCATCACTTTAATTAAGAAAATTAAAGAAAATATGCAAACACAAGCTCAATTGGTCATAAAGCCCTTAAAATTATGAATTAAGTGCAATTTAAACAAAGCATGGTGGTTAATTGAAGAAAACAAGCAATGAAGTTGCGAAATTAAAGCTGCCAAGGACCAAATTGCAAATACCAAAAAGTTTTTAGGGCCTAATCATGATTTCCAAAACTACGGGGCAAATTGAAGGGAAGATAAAGTTTAGGGACTAATTTGCAATTGTAGCAGGGACCCGATTGAAAGAAAAACTAAATTTATGAAACGTAGCACAAATAGCCAAGGATCAAAAGTCAAAATATACAAAACATGAAGAGAATTAAGTCCAGGGGTCAATTTATGTTTAAATCATGACTTAATTGAACAAGATCTGGAAGTTATGCAGGCTTTAATGGATTTCACCAAAGGGCAGGGGCAAATTGTAAATTCATAAACATTGCCCAGCCCAGTTCGTCTTCCTCACGAGGCTCAGCTCTATTTCCTCCTGAAAACGCGACTGAATCTCACATATTTGCTTAGGCAACTTTTGATGAAAGTAGCCTCTACCAATGCTCCAAGATTTTCGAAACAACCCACATCTATTGACAAAATCCATCTCTCGCTACCATGAAAAATCAGCTACCATGTTTTGACAAAACATTGAACTTGCTGTCTATTCGGTTTCTTCACACTCAAAAATGCAAACAAATCATCTTTCAATTAGAATTTTCACTCAGGCATTTCATCGAACAAATTAGGGACATTAAAAATTTCATCAATTCTTTGCTCCATTGAGACTATAATCGGCCCCAAAATTTATCAGAAATCCAAAAAATTTAGCCCAATCAACACATAAACCATGTATGTTCTTAAAATCATGAACAATCGACATGAAAATTTGCCATAGCAACTCATGACAGACATGCTTTGAAAGAAATACTTAAATGTAAAGGAAAAGAGCAACTCACGGTGTTCTCTCGGTGAAGCTTCGTAGGTAGTAATGGACGATTCCGGTGAGATGGTGGCGGCTATGAGCGGCGGCGGTTCCGGCAGCTCTTCAGATGAACCTTCCTTGCTCTATTTTTTCGCAGCTTTGCTCCTCTGCTTGTCCTTGGCTCTGGTTTATTGCCGAAGCCTTTCTCCTCTGTTTTTCTTTTGTTTCGTCCTAGATTTTCCTTCTTCTTCTCTAGCTCTCACTCTCGGTTCCTCACTCTACTCGAAAGCTCCCCAATTTCCCCAAGCTCTTCCCTTTTTCCTTCGCTTGCCTTTCTTCCCAGCCTGCCCGTAGCTTTTCTTTCTTCCTCCTGTTTTTCAGTTCTTCCTGGCCGCTGCCCTTTTTTCCCTATTTTCCTTTGCTTTTTTTTTTCTTTTTCTGGTTCCTCTCGCCGCCTCCCCAATCTCCGTTGTTTTTTTTCCCAATTTCCTTGCTTCCTTAGCCGAGAGCTCTCTCTCGGTTCTCTCTATCTCTCACCCTACCTCCCACTCTCAGCTCTCTCAACCTCTAGCTGCCCTTTCCTTTCTTTTTCTTTTCCTTCAAATCTTAGGCTTCCAAGTGTCTAGACATCTAACCCCTTAGGTGTTGTGTTGTCAAAGACATAAAGGGACACTTGTCCCATATGCAAGCTTCCACCTATTCACACATTTTTCTATTATTTTTTTATCATTTTTGTTTTTATTTTCTTTTCAAAAATCAATTTAAATACACAAAAAAAGTTAAAAACAAATTAAAACAAATTGAAAATTTTTAAATGTCAATTATATATATATATTTTTGTTTTTCAAATTGAATCCAAGATGATTAAAACAACTTTTGTGGAAATTTTCTTTTTCTGAAATTTAATACAAAATATGTTAGCAATAAAAATGAAAACAATGAACCCAATTTGTAAAAAATAAAATAAAATAAAATAAAAATAATTAACAACCCTTACTATCATTTAATCAATTACAATAAAAACAAGAAAAATAAATAATAATAAATAAGGCTAAAAATAAAAATTTGGTGTTTACACCTTGTCCCTCTTTGTATGAGTTTCGAAGAAATTCGAGACAAAGACATAGACACCAAATATTTACTTTTATTTATTCTGCCTTAAATTGAAACATGAAAAGGTCAGCGGGACATACCCAAACCTGCCAAAATTCCAACTCCAACATCATAGAACGGTCAGTGGGACATACCCAAGCCTGCCGACATTCCCACTCCAACATCATAGAACGGTCAGTGGGAGTGGGACATACCCAAGCCTGCCGACATTCCCACTCTAACATCATAGAACGGTCAATGGGACATACCCAAGACTGCCGAAATTCCAACTCTAACATCATAGAACGGTCAGTGGGACATACCCAAGCCTGCCGACATTCCAACTCCAACCTGAGATTTCAACTCGATAAAATGGTTAGTGGGATACTCCCAAACCTACCGAGATTCCAAATCCAACTCCATAAAACGGTCAGTAGGATACTCCCAAACCTGCCGATATCCCAACTCCAATATGATATTCCAACTCGATAAAACGGTTAGTAGGATACTCTCAATCCTACCGAGATTCCAACCTCAACAACCAAATCCAACATGATAAAAATGGTCAGTAGGATACTCCCAAACCTGCCGATATCTTTCCCAATCCAACTCGATAAAACGGTTAGTGGGATACTCCCAAACCTACCGAGATTCCAAATCCAACTCCATAAAACGGTCAGTGGGATACAACCCAACCCTGCCATAACATTGGTTAAGAAATTAAATGTGATTGTCAAGAAGGGGGGTAGAGGGGTGCGCGGCGGACGCTGAAACAGCACCAACAAGAAATTAAATTGTCAAGAAGGGGAATAGAGAAAATTAAATTGGCAAGAAGGGGGGATAGAGGGGTACGTGGCGGACGCTGAGACTTCACCAGTAAGAAATTAAATTATCAAGAAGGGGGATAGAGGAAATTAAATTGGCAAGAAGGGAGGATAGAGGGGTGCACGGCGGACGCTGAAACTTCACCAACAAGAAATTAAATTAATTGTGTCAAGAAGGAGGGATAGAAGGGTGCGCGGCTGACGTTAAGACTTCACCAACACACCAGCAAGAAATTAAATAAGAAATTTTGATTTATCAAGAAGAGGGGTAGAAGGGTGCGCGGTGGACGCTGAGACTTCACCAACAAGAAATTAAATTTGATTTTGATTGATTTTTTTTTATTTTTTTTTTGACTTTTTTGATTTGATTTTTTTTTACTTTCTTTTTTTTTTCCGGAGAATCTTTTCAAAAATAATTTGCCCCTGTTTCAACGAGTTATTGCTCAACCGATCATTCAATTTGCATTACGGCATTGTTGCTCCTCCTTAGAGATTTGACTCACCTTTTCCTCGGTCCGAGTCCTTCAATTTTTGGGTGATAAAAATTTATCCCAGTTTTGCTTTTTGGTATTCGAACCTGCAAAAAATAGAAATAATCATAATAGCAGATAATGCCATCATCATCCGGTCCCCCTTTCTTCAAGAAATATGTAAACATGAGTATATGAACATTCTTCTCCTATGTAGTCTGCGAACCGTATCATATTTTCTCAACTTGACAAAACATTTAGTATCCAGGCAATTTTGGTATCCAGGTCATTCACAGGGATTGCCATTCGATAAGTCCTCAATGTAGCAAAGCTCAACTTTGCTCTGTGAACTACACCAAATCTCCTTAACTTCCAATGCCTATCAATTATAACATTCAGTATCTAGGTAACTTGAATAAATCATAGGAATTGCCATTTGATAAATCCAAAGAGATAAATGAGACTATAAAATATATGAAAGAATATTTTATTTACACGACAATGATGAAAATCTCAGTAACATGAAAACAATCATTTATTTTGAAAGAAAATTGATTGAAGAGAAATAAACCTGTAAACTTAACAATTTATGTTTGAGAAACCAAAACACTTTGATTCTTGAACAAAATGTCACGTTTGACCCTTTGGATATCATTCCTCCGGAGTTCAATGTCGGCAGAAAAGCCACAATGTGAAGAGAAATTTCAATGAACTGAGTCTCCAGCCATTTCATTTCAAGCTCGCCTTTCATTATAAAACCCTACCCTAGTACCCTTTCGAGTTTTCACTAAGGCTACCCCCACCTTTTATTTTTTTCTCTCTTTTTTTCATTTTTTTTTCATTTTTTGCTTTTTCTTTCTTTTTCCTTTCAAAGGTACCCTTTCGGGTTTTCACCTAATGAACAAATCCGACTAATAGCCTTTATCAACTCAGAAATATGTTTTAAGAAATGATGGCATCAGTGCGGCAAACCTTCCCTTGCAAAAATGGGTGAAGGTGTATTGACATCACTTGCCATGTGATTTAGAAAATTTCTTTAAAAGAGATGATGCCAAGAAACGGAAGTCAGGACTTTCAATTTTTGTAATGTGGTCAGGTGAGGTGCTAAGAAAAAGTTAAGGCTTGAAGGCAGATTTTCAAAAGTGGTTTAAATGATCTGCGATCGCATTGTTGCGCCAACCCTATTTTAGGGTTAAATCAAAACTTGTCCCAGTTTATTCTCAACTGAGGTTCTCTTTCATTTTCCCCTTTTTTCTTCTGTCATTCCATTCATCTTTTGAAATGTTCAAAATTTACCTCAATTTATTTTTAACTGAGGTTTTCTTTTGTTCATTTCCTTTTCTTTCAACTTTCCTTCAAAAATTGAAATTGTCCCAGTGTGGGATTTTTTCTCTTTTTTTCTTTTTCAGAACTAAATTTGCCCCAGTGTGGGGTTTGCGATCCTCAGGGATTGCCAAACAAAATGATTTATTCTGAAGGTTCAAAAGGGATAACTAGGGATAAAACGTCTTCATGGGAAAGGAAGAGGGTCTGACTTTTATTCTGTTCTTTACATTAATTCTGAAAGGAAACCTTCATTCATCATGTGAACAATTTCTTGCACATATCGAGTTGATTGGCTAAGGAAAAACTTGTCCATTCTTGACAATAAAAGGACCTGGCAAAATTGGTGCAAACTTGCCCTTAACCTCCTCTTGCATTAGCAAAATTCGTTTCTGCACTTTATCTCCTTCTTCGAATAATCGTGACTTGCCCTTCTTATTGTAAGCACGAACCAATCCTTTTCTTTTGATAATATTGACCATGACGGACTGCATTTAACTGCTTCTTATCAAGTAATCACTGCTTTATTTCCTTAATCTTGATCCCAATTCGGCTTGAGTTTCCCTTTATACCATTCGGGCCTCTTTGAAATATTTTCGGATGTCTCCTCATTACTCCTTTCATTTTGAAATTCAAATTCACATTCGTGAGATATCAAAATTGCTACCATCAAATTTTAGAACAGTGATATCCAAAGGGTCAGAGGATTTTATTCTTGGTCATCTGAAAAGAATACATAAGTAACACAGTATATATAAAACTGTACATTTTATTGAATTTCAAGATAAAGACCAAACTTAATAGCATGTTACTTGTTAAACAAGACGTGTCTTCAAAAGCCATTTCATTGAAAACTATTTACAAAAACATAGTTAAACAAAAGACACTCGCATGAATGGATAACCAAAAATAACTCCCCACATTTATCGAAATTCCCTTCAAAAGGGTAGGTAATCAATAGTCCAACAGGTGCACAATTTGTTTTTTGAGGAACTTGATTGTGAAGAGAATTGATAGGGATAGTGGATGTATAGGTATGTGGTAAGCCATGAGTGGGATATGTGAAAGGTTCCTCAGGTGGATTTACACAATATGGAGTAAAAGGGTTTGAATATAGGGAAGGGGTAGCAGTTGTGGTTCAGGTTGACCAGCAGGTAAGGGATCATATTGTACACCACAAGGTCGGCTGACGATGTTATTGCAGACCTATCGGATGATTCAGGATGTGACAGCCCCACCTCCCCCTAAGGCGAACCAAAGGGTTCGGCAGACCGCCTGCCCAACTCTCGCCGGGACTACGGATCCGGAATGAGCGTAAACCCTACCAACCGCTCAAAAGAACTTCGAGAAGATAACATTCACTGTCTGAAACCCAACCAAGCACAACAACTTTAGATAACCCTAGAAAAGAACATTTCCAAACCCAATCAACTTAGGAACATGGTTAAACACTTTTATATACACATGGTTGCAAATTTACAATTCAAAAGGGAATTGTTTAGTTAAAAGACATTTAAGGATTTCCAACCATCGAGGAGCTATAGAAAAGAATACTAAACTAGCTCAACTCATGCTTCAAAACATCATAGTCTTCAAAAGGTGATTTCCTGTAAGGAAAACAAGGATAACGGAACGGGGTGAGCTAGAAGCTCAATGAGGTACCAACAATATAAACAGTAGAATCAGTAGAATTCATGTGAAAGCACATTGGAGGCATATATTCACATCAAATACGAGAAATGAATGAATGTCACAATGTAAAGGATACAGGTGGCTCTCAGGAGCCAAATCCCCGTTGCTAAACTTGATCCAGTCTTGTCGACCCTCCGTCAACGTTCAAATAAAGGAACCAGTCCAGTAGATCACCACTTTAACGCCAAAATCCCGTACACCAAACATACCCCTTACCGGGCCCGAACGCCAAACAGGAACAGGAATGGTAATACTCGAGTATACCGGAATCAAGAGTCTCAATACCCAAAGATTCCCCTAGGAACAGGCACCCATGGTTTCTCAATTATCTCGACCAAGCCCTCGCTGGCTCGATTTAATTAACTCTCCATGAGGTTGAGCTCAGGTTTAACAGGAAGGTTGTTTGATACTCTTCCAAACGACATCATAACAAGTTCAAGTACATGACAAGTATAAGTAATAGATTCCAATTTGTTCAGTACAGGCAAGAGAACGAGTGTGATAAAGTACACCCTCGTCTCATACAAGATAAACAGTCAGGAAAGACATTCAACTAGCAATTGGCAAGTACAGGAAACCAGTTTAGCAATAATTCAAGGGAGTGGTACACTCACCTGATCAAACAAGGATAATTTCAAAAGTTTCCTTCCCAAGTGTGGCTTTACTCGCCGGCACCTCCTAGAACAATCAAGGCAAACACTTAAGATTCGACTCCAAGACCGAGTATGGAATTCACAAGTGAGACTCGGTTACGAGCCATATGCCTAGTCAAAAGAACCATTAATGCAAAGCAAAGAGGTGACCTCGGAGTGAAAAGGTAACAATTAGTCTTAAAGGCATGAACAACCTCAAAGCCCTACCTACAATGACTGACCAATTCCAAATTTGAAGTAGATAATGAAAGCAAGATCAATACTAGGAAAACAGGATTTTCCAGTTTCGCGAAACCCTATATGAAAAATGATATCTCAAGTTTTGTAAGTCCAAAATTAGTAAAAGTTATATCGTTGAAAAATACATTCAAAGGGCTATAACTTTCCAGAAAACATCCTTATAAGATTCAGAACGGAAGTCAGTCAAATTCAAGCTTCAAATTGATGCTTTATCCAGTGAAAGACAGAACAGGTACAATATTTCAGTCAACTTTGAAAAATCACCATAAATGGTACAGACATAAACAGGGTCCAAAATTTATACAGTTTATAGCCCTATGAATCTAGTTTAAAACATAATAAACAGAACTCAATTCCGACATTTTTACATCAAGATATAGCAAATTTCCCGTGACTGTGCAGAAGCTCCTCGAAAATTTTGACAGCATTTCCCTTGTCTTTCTTTACTTTCCAACCAAACCTCAACACCCACAAATCACAAGCTATCAAACACCTTTAATTATAGCCACCATAAGGCTCGAATTCGAGTCATAAATTGAATCCACATATCACTAGAGTAAAATCATATGGAACGTATAAGTGCAAAATCAAACTAGGACATATGCGGAAACGAAATTTGGGTTGGAAAATAAAAGGCAGATTTGCTGTTGTTTAGCGGAATTAACATAACGGAAGCTATCCTTGTCGGATTGAGGTGTAATTTACACCTTTTGAAGCTAAGAGAAAGGGCTACAATGTTGAAGAAGGCCACTCAGTCCAGTTTGCAATGTATCTAAGTCAAATTTACAAAAACAACCCCAGATTTTCCAATTCGAAGTTTACTGTGGCCGTTCGAATTCATTCAGTCATATCTCAGCATATACAACTACAATTCAAGTGATTCCAAAGCCATTTGAAAGATAAGATAAAAGGCTATAAGTCTTAAGAAGACATCATCAACCAAATCGGTAGTATTCCTGGTCAACCTAACCAATTACAGAAGCGGATTAGCAGGTTCGGACATAAACAGGGTAGCAGGGGTATTTTGGTCTTTTAATAGGCTACGTAGTTCCGATTGAGCTGAAATTTTTCAGGTAACTATAAAATACCATCCTCTACAGCTTTCATGTTTTAATTCAAGGCTAATACGGTTTCTAACCTAGTCGAATAGTAACGGGCAGAACAGGCTTCATAGAAATAGAAATCCTAATCTGAAATTTTTATTTCAAACCAGAAATTTTCCACTAATCATTACAATTATCATACCAAAACTTCATTCTAACCCATACTAGACCATCATACATGGCCAAACAACATTAAACATATAAAAATAGAAAAATTATGAATAAAATCAAAAATTCATCAAACACCACCAAAAGTCATGAAAACATCCACAAAATCACCTAACTAACCCGTAATGATACCACCTGTGACAGCCCCACCTCCCCCTAAGGCAAACCAAAGGGTTCGGCAGATCGTCTGCCCAGCTATCGCCGGGACTACAAATCCGGAACGAGTGTAAACCCTACCAACCGCTCAAAAGAACTTCGAGAAGATAACATTCACTGTCCGAAACCCAACCAAGCACAACAACTTTAGATAACCCTAGAAAAGAACATTTCCAAACCCAATCAACTTAGGAACATGGTTAAACACTTTTATATACACATGGTTGCAAATTTACAATTCAAAAGGGAATTGTTTGGTTAAAATACATTTAAGGATATCCAACCATCGAGAAGCTATACAAAAGAATACTAAACTAGCTCAACTCATGCTTCAAAACATCATAGTCTTCAAAAGATGATTTCCTGTAAGGAAAACAAGGATAACGGAACGGGGTGAGCTAGAAGCTCAATGAGGTACCAACAATATAAACAGTAGAATCAGTAGAATTCATGTGAAAGCACTTTAGAGGCACATATTCACATCAAATACGAGAAATGAATGAATGTCACAATGTAAAGGATACAGGTGGTTCTCAGGAGCCAAATCCCCGTTGCAAAACTTGATCCAGTCTTGTTGACCCTCCGTCAACGTTCAAATAAAGGAACCAGTCCAATTGATCGCCACTTTAACGTCAAAATCCAGTACACCAAACATACCCCTTACCGGGCCCGAACGCCAAACAGGAACAGGAATGGTAATACTCGAGTATACCGGAATCAAGAGTCTCAATACCCAAAGATTCCCCTAGGAACAGGCACCCATGGTTTCTCAATTATCTCGACCAAGCCCTCGCTGGCTCGATTTAATTAACTCTCCATGAGGTTGAGTTCAGGTTTAAAAGGAAGGTCATTTGATACTCTTCCAAACGACATCATAACAAATGCAAGTAACAAGTTCAAGTACATGACAAGTACAAATAATAGATTCCAGTTTGTTCAGTACAGGCAAGAGAACGAGTGTGATCAAGTACACCCTCGTCTCATACAAGATAAACAGTCAGGAAAGACATTCAACTAGCAATTGGCAAGTACAGGAAACCAGTTTAGCAATAATTCAAGGGAGTGGTACACTCACCTGATCAAACAAGGATAATTTCAAAAGTTTCCTTCCCAAGTGTGGCTTTATTCGCCGGCACCTCCTAGAACAATCAAGGCAAACACTTAAGACTCGACTCCAAGACCGAGTATGGAATTCATAAGTAAGACTCGGTTACGAGCCATATGCCTAGTCAAAAGAACCATTAATGCAAAACAAAGAGGTGACCTCGGAGTGAAAAGATAACAATTAGTCTTAAAGGCATGAACAACCTCAAAACCCTACCTACAATGACTGACCAATTCCAAATTTGAAGTAGATAATGAAAGCAAGATCAATACTAGGAAAATAGGATTTTCCAGTTTCGCGCAACCCTATATGAAAAATCATATCTCAAGTTTTGTATGTCCAAAATTAGTAAAAGTTATACCGTTGGAAAATACATTCATAGGGCTATAACTTTCCAGAAAACATCCTTATAAGATTCAGAACGGAAGTCAGTCAAATTCAAGCTTCAAATTGCTGCTTTATCCAGTGAAAGACAGAACAGGTACAATATTTCAGTCAAATTTGAAAAATCACCATAAATGGTACAGACATAAACAGGGTCCAAAATTTGTACAGTTTATAGCCCTATGAATCTAGTTTAAAATGCAATAAACAGAACTCAATTCCGACATTTCTACATCAAGATATAGCAAATTTCCCGAGACTGTGCAGAAGCTCCGCGAAAATTTTGACAGCATTTCCCTTGTCTTTCTTTACTTTCCAACCAAACCTCAACACCCGCAAATCACAAACTATCAAACACCTTTATTTAGAGCCACCATAGGCTCGAAATTCGAGTCATAAATTCGAATCCACGTATCACTAGAGTAAAATCATATGGAACGTATAAATGCAAAATCAAACTAGGACATATGCGGAAAAGAAGTTTGGGTTGGAAAACAAAAGGCATATTTGCTGTAGCTTAGCGGAATTAACATAACTGAAGCTATCTTTGTCGGATTGAGGTGTAATTTACACCGTTTCGAAGCTAAGAGAAAGGGTTACAATGTTGAAGAAGGCCACTCTGTCCAGTTCTGCAATGTATCTAAGTCAAATTACAAAAACAACCCCAGATTTTCTAATTCGAAGTTTACTGTGGCCGTTCCGGAATTCATTCAGTCATATCTCAGCATATACAACTCCAATTCAAGTGATTCCAAAGCCATTTGAAAGATAAGATAAAAGGCTATAAGTCTTAAGAAGACATCATCAACCAAATCGGTAGTATTCCTGGTCAACCTAACCAATTACAGAAGCGGATTAGCAGGTTCGGACATAAACAGGGTAGCAGGGGTATTTTGGTCTTTTAATAGGCTACGTAGTCCGATTGAGCTGAAATTTTTCAGGTAACTATAAAATACCATCCTCTACAACTTTCATGTTTTAATTCAAGGCTAATACGGTTTCTAACCTAGTCGAATAGTAACGGGCAGAACAGGCTCATAGAAATAGAAATCCTAATCTGAAATTTTTATTTTTCAAACCAGAAATTTTCCACTAATCATTACAATTATCATACCAAAACTTCATTTCTAACCCATACTAGACCATCATACATGGCCAAACAAACATTAAACATATAAAAATTAGAAAAATTATGCAATAAAAATCAAAAATTCATTTCAAACACCACCAAAAAGTTCATGAAAACATCCACAAAATCACCTAACTAACCCGTAATGATACCACCTGTGACAGCCCCACCTCCCCCTAAGGCAAACCAAAGGGTTCGGCAGATCGTCTGCCCAGCTATCGCCGGGACTACAAATCCGGAACGAGTGTAAACCCTACCAACCGCTCAAAAGAACTTCGAGAAGATAACATTCACTGTCCGAAACCCAACCAAGCACAACAACTTTAGATAACCCTAGAAAAGAACATTTCCAAACCCAATCAACTTAGGAACATGGTTAAACACTTTTATATACACATGGTTGCAAATTTACAATTCAAAAGGGAATTGTTTGGTTAAAATACATTTAAGGATATCCAACCATCGAGAAGCTATACAAAAGAATACTAAACTAGCTCAACTCATGCTTCAAAACATCATAGTCTTCAAAAGATGATTTCCTGTAAGGAAAACAAGGATAACGGAACGGGGTGAGCTAGAAGCTCAATGAGGTACCAACAATATAAACAGTAGAATCAGTAGAATTCATGTGAAAGCACTTTAGAGGCACATATTCACATCAAATACGAGAAATGAATGAATGTCACAATGTAAAGGATACAGGTGGTTCTCAGGAGCCAAATCCCCGTTGCAAAACTTGATCCAGTCTTGTTGACCCTCCGTCAACGTTCAAATAAAGGAACCAGTCCAATTGATCGCCACTTTAACGTCAAAATCCCGTACACCAAACATACCCCTTACCGGGCCCGAACGCCAAACAGGAACAGGAATGGTAATACTCGAGTATACCGGAATCAAGAGTCTCAATACCCAAAGATTCCCCTAGGAACAGGCACCCATGGTTTCTCAATTATCTCGACCAAGCCCTCGCTGGCTCGATTTAATTAACTCTCCATGAGGTTGAGTTCAGGTTTAAAAGGAAGGTCATTTGATACTCTTCCAAACGACATCATAACAAATGCAAGTAACAAGTTCAAGTACATGACAAGTACAAATAATAGATTCCAGTTTGTTCAGTACAGGCAAGAGAACGAGTGTGATCAAGTACACCCTCGTCTCATACAAGATAAACAGTCAGGAAAGACATTCAACTAGCAATTGGCAAGTACAGGAAACCAGTTTAGCAATAATTCAAGGGAGTGGTACACTCACCTGATCAAACAAGGATAATTTCAAAAGTTTCCTTCCCAAGTGTGGCTTTATTCGCCGGCACCTCCTAGAACAATCAAGGCAAACACTTAAGACTCGACTCCAAGACCGAGTATGGAATTCATAAGTAAGACTCGGTTACGAGCCATATGCCTAGTCAAAAGAACCATTAATGCAAAACAAAGAGGTGACCTCGGAGTGAAAAGATAACAATTAGTCTTAAAGGCATGAACAACCTCAAAACCCTACCTACAATGACTGACCAATTCCAAATTTGAAGTAGATAATGAAAGCAAGATCAATACTAGGAAAATAGGATTTTCCAGTTTCGCGCAACCCTATATGAAAAATCATATCTCAAGTTTTGTATGTCCAAAATTAGTAAAAGTTATACCGTTGGAAAATACATTCATAGGGCTATAACTTTCCAGAAAACATCCTTATAAGATTCAGAACGGAAGTCAGTCAAATTCAAGCTTCAAATTGCTGCTTTATCCAGTGAAAGACAGAACAGGTACAATATTTCAGTCAAATTTGAAAAATCACCATAAATGGTACAGACATAAACAGGGTCCAAAATTTGTACAGTTTATAGCCCTATGAATCTAGTTTAAAATGCAATAAACAGAACTCAATTCCGACATTTCTACATCAAGATATAGCAAATTTCCCGAGACTGTGCAGAAGCTCCGCGAAAATTTTGACAGCATTTCCCTTGTCTTTCTTTACTTTCCAACCAAACCTCAACACCCGCAAATCACAAACTATCAAACACCTTTATTTAGAGCCACCATAGGGCTCGAAATTCGAGTCATAAATCGAATCCACGTATCACTAGAGTAAAATCATATGGAACGTATAAATGCAAAATCAAACTAGGACATATGCGGAAAAGAAGTTTGGGTTGGAAAACAAAAGGCATATTTGCTGTAGCTTAGCGGAATTAACATAACTGAAGCTATCTTTGTCGGATTGAGGTGTAATTTACACCGTTTCGAAGCTAAGAGAAAGGGTTACAATGTTGAAGAAGGCCACTCTGTCCAGTCTGCAATGTATCTAAGTCAAATTAACAAAAACAACCCCAGATTTTCTAATTCGAAGTTTACTGTGGTCGTCCGGATTCATTCAGTCATATCTCAGCATATACAACTCCAATTCAAGTGATTCTAAAGCCATTTGAAAGATAAGATACAAGGTTATAAGTCTTAAGAAGACATCATCAACCAAATCAGTAGTATTCCTGGTCAACCTAACCAATTAAAGAAGCGGATTAGCAGGTTCGGACATAAACAGGGTAGCAGGGGTATTTTGGTCTTTTAATAGGCTACGTTGCTCCGATTGAGTTGAAATTTTGTAGGAAACTATAAAATACCATCCTCTACAACTTTCATGTTTTAACTCAAGACTAATTCGGCTTCTAACCTAGTCGAACAGTACCGGGCAGAACAGGCTTCATAGAAATCCTAATCTGGAATTTTTGCTTCAAACCAGAAATTTTCCACTAATCATTACAATTATCATACCAAAGCTTCATTCTAACCCATACTAGACCATCATACATGGCCAAACAACATTAAACATATAAAAATAGAAAAATTATGCATAAAATAAAAAATTCATCAAACGCCACCAAAAGTCATGAAAACATCCACAAAATCACCTAACTAACCCGTAATGATATCACCTGTGACAGCCCCACCTCCCCCTAAGGTGAACCAAAGGGTTCGGCGGACCGCCTGCCCAGCTCTTACCGGGACTACGGATCCGGAACGAGCGTAAACCCTACCAACCGCTCAAAATAATTTCGAGAAGACAACATTCACTGTCCGAAACCCAACCACGCACAACAACTTTAGATAACCCTAGAAAAAAACATTTTCAAACCCAATCAACTTAGGAACATGGTTAAACACTTTTATATACACATGGTTGAAAATTTACAATTCAAAAGGGAATTGTTTGGTTAAAATACATTTAAGGATTTCCAACCATCGAGGAGCTATACAAAAGAATACTAAACTAGCTCAACTCATGCTTCAAAACATCATAGTCTTCAAAAGGTGATTTCCTGTAAGGAAAATAAGGATAACGGAACGGGGTGTGCTAGAAGCTCAATGAGGTACCAACAGTATAAACAGTAGAATCAGTAGAATTCATGTGAAAGCACTTTGGAGGCACATATTCACATCAAATACGAGAAATGAATGAATGTCACAATGTAAAGGATACAGGTGGCTCTCAGGAGCCAAATCCCCGTTGCTAAACTTGATCCAGTCTTGTCGACCCTCCGTCAACGTTCAAATAAAGGAACCAGTCCAGTAGATCACCACTTTAACGCCAAAATCCCGTACACCAAACATACCCCTTACCGGGCCCGAACGCCAAACAGGAACAGGAATGGTAATACTCGAGTATACCGGAATCAAGAGTCTCAATACCCAAAGATTCCCCTAGGAACAGGCACCCATGGTTTCTCAATTATCTCGACCAAGCCCTCGCTGGCTCGATTTAATTAACTCTCCATGAGGTTGAGCTCAGGTTTAACAGGAAGGTCGTTTGATACTCTTCCAAACGACATCATAACAAGTTCAAGTACATGACAAGTATAAGTAATAGATTCCAATTTGTTCAGTACAGGCAAGAGAACGAGTGTGATAAAGTACACCCTCGTCTCATACAAGATAAACAGTCAGGAAAGACATTCAACTAGCAATTGGCAAGTACAGGAAACCAGTTTAGCAATAATTCAAGGGAGTGGTACACTCACCTGATCAAACAAGGATAATTTCAAAAGTTTCCTTCCCAAGTGTGGCTTTACTCGCCGGCACCTCCTAGAACAATCAAGGCAAACACTTAAGATTCGACTCCAAGACCGAGTATGGAATTCACAAGTGAGACTCGGTTACGAGCCATATGCCTAGTCAAAAGAACCATTAATGCAAAGCAAAGAGGTGACCTCGGAGTGAAAAGGTAACAATTAGTCTTAAAGGCATGAACAACCTCAAAGCCCTACCTACAATGACTGACCAATTCCAAATTTGAAGTAGATAATGAAAGCAAGATCAATACTAGGAAAATGGGATTTTCCAGTTTCGCGCAACCCTATATGAAAAATCATATCTCAAGTTTTGTAAGTCCAAAATTAGTAAAAGTTATATCGTTGGAAAATACATTCAAAGGGCTATAACTTTCCAGAAAACATCCTTACAAGATTCAGAACGTAAGTCAGTCAAATTCAAGTTTCAAATTGCTGCTTTATCCAGTGAAAGACAGAACAGGTACAATATTTCAGTCAAATTTGAAAAATCACCATAAATGGTACTGACATAAACAGGGTCCAAATTTTATATAGTTTATAGACCTATGAATCTAGTTTAAAACATAATAAACAGAACTCAATTCCGACATTTCTACATCAAGAAATAGCAAATTTCCCGTGACTGTGCAGAAGCTCTGCGAAAATATTGACAGCATTTCCCTTGTCTTTCTTTACTTTCCAACCAAACCTCAACACCCACAAATCACAAGCTATCAAACACCTTTAATTAGAGCCACCATAAGGCTCAAATTTGAGTCATAAATCGAATCCACATATCACTAGAGTAAAATCATATGGAACGTATAAGTGCAAAATCAAACTAGGACATATGCGGAAACGAAGTTTGGGTTGGAAAACAAAAGGCAGATTTGCTGTTGCTTAGCGGAATTAACATAACTGAAGCTATCCGTGTTGGATTTAGATGTAATTTACACCGTTTCGAAGCAAAGAGAAAGGGCAACAATGTTGAAGAAGGCCACTCAGTCCAGTTTGCAATGTATCTAAGTCACATTTACAAAAACAACCCCAGATTTTCCAATTCGAAGTTTACTGTGGCCGTCCGGATTCATTCAGTCATATCTCAGCATATACAACTCCAATTCAAGTGATTGCAAAGCCATTGGAATGATAAGATACAAGGCTATAAGTCTTAAGAGGACATCATCAACCAAATCAGTAGTATTCCTGGTCAACCTAACCAATTACAGAAGCGGATTAGCAGGTTCGGACATAAACAGTGTAGCAAGGTTATTTTGGTCTTTTAATAGGCTACGTTGCTCCGATTGAGTTGAAATTTTGTAGAAAATTATAAAATACCATCTTATACAACTTTCATGTTTTAACTCAAGGCTAATTCGGCTTCTAACCTAGTCGAATAGTACTGGGCAGAACAGGCTTCATAGAAATCCTAATCTGGAATTTTTGCTTCAAACCAGAAATTTTCCACTAATCATTACAATTATCATACCAAAGCTTCATTCTAACCCATACTAGACCATCATACATGGCCAAACAACATTAAACATATAAAAACAAAAAAATTATGCATAAAATCAAAAATTCATCAAACACCACCTAAAGTCAAGAAAACCTCCACAAAATCACCTAACTAACCCGTAATGATACCACCTGTGACAGCCCCACCTCCCGCTAAGGCGAACCAAAGGGTTCGGCGGACCGCCTGCCCAGCTCTCGCCGGGACTACGGATCCGGAACGAGCGTAAACCCTACCAACCGCTCAAAAGAACTTCGAGAAGATAACATTCACTGTCCGAAACCCAACCAAGCACAACAACTTTAGATAACCCTAGAAATGAACATTTCCAAACCCAATCAATTTAGGAACATGGTTAAACACTTTTATATACACATGGTTGCAAATTTACAATTCAAAAGGGAATTGTTTGGTTAAAATACATTTAAGATTTTCCAACCATCGAGGAGCTATACAAAAGATTACTAAACTAGCTCAACTCATGCTTCAAAACATCATAGTCTTCAAAAGGTGATTGCCTGTAAGAAAAATAAGGATAACGGAACGGGGTGAGCTAGAAGCTCAATGAGGTACCAACAGTATAAACAGTAGAATCAGTAGAATTCATGTGAAAGCACTTTGGAGGCACATATTCACATCAAGTACGAGAAATGAATGAATGTCACAATGTAAAGGATACAGGTGGTTCTCAGGAGCCAAATCCCCGTTGCTATACTTGATCCAGTCTTGTTGACCCTCCGTCAATGTTCAAATAAAGGAACCAATCCAGTAGATCACCACTTTATCGTCAAAATCCCGTACACCAAACATATCCCTTACCGGGCCCGAACGCCAAACAGGAATAGGAATGGTAATACTCTAGTATACCGAAATCAAGAGTCTCAATACCCAAAGATTCCCCTAGGAACAGGCACCCATGGTTTGTCAATTATCTCGACCAAGCCCTCGCTGGCTCGATTTAATTAACTCTCCATGAGGTTGAGCTCAGGTTTAACAGGAAGGTCGTTTGATACTCTTCCAAACGACATCATAACAAGTTCAAGTACATGAAAAGTATAAGTAATAGATTCCAGTTTGTTCAGTACAGGCAAGAGAACGAGTGTGATAAAGTACACCCTCGTCTCATACAAGATAAACAGTCAGGAAAGACATTCAACTAGCAATTGGCAAGTACAGGAAACCAGTTTAGCAATAATTCAAGGGAGTGGTACACTCACCTGATCAAACAAGGATAATTTCAAAAGTTTCCTTCCCAAGTGTGGCTTTACTCGCCGGCACCTCCTAGAACAATAGGCAAACACTTAAGACTCGATTCCAAGATCGAGTATGGAATTCACAAGTGAGACTCGGTTACGAGCCATATGCCTAGTCAAAAGAACCATTAATGCAAAGCAAAGAGGTGACCTCGGAGTGAAAAGGTAACAATTAGTCTTAAAGGCATGAACAACCTCAAAGCCTTACCTACAATGACTGACCAATTCCAAATTTGAAGTAGATAATGAAAGCAAAATCAATACTAGGAAAACAGGATTTTCCTGTTTCGCGCATCCCTATATGAAAAATCATATCACAAGTTTTGTAAGTCCAAAATTAGTAAAAGTTATACCGTTCGAAAATACATTCAAATGGATATAACTTCCCAGAAAACATCCTTATAAGATTCAGAACACAAGTCAGTCAAATTCAAGTTTCAAATTGCTGCTTTATCCAGTGAAAGACAGAACAGGTACAATATTTCAGTCAATTTTGAAAAATCACCATAAATGGTACAGACATAAACAGAGTCCAAAATTTATACAGTTTATAGCCCTATGAATCTAGTTTAAAACACAATAAACAGAACACAATTCCGACATTTCTACATCAAGATATAGCAAATTTCCCGTGACTGTGCAGAAGCTCTGCGAAATTTTTGACAGCATTTCCCTTGTCTTTCTTTACTTTCCAACCAAACCTCAACACCCACAAATCACAAGCTATCAAACACCTTTAATTATAGCCACCAAAAGGCTCGAATTCGAGTCATAAATCGAATCCACATATCACTAGAGTAAAATCATATGGAACGTATAAGTGCAAAATCAAACTAGGACATATGCGGAAACGAAGTTTGGGTTGGAAAACAAAAGGCAGATTTGCTGTTGCTTAGCAGAATTAACATAACTGAAGCTATCCGTGTGGATTGAGGTGTAAATTTTACCCGTCGATACTTCAAACGACATCATAACAAGTGCAAGTAACAAGTTCAAGTACACAACAAGTACAAGTAATAGATTCCAGTTTGTTCAGTACAGGCAAGAGAACGAGTGTGATAAAGTACACTCTCGTCTCATATAAGATAAACAATCAGGAAAGACATTCAACTTAGCAATTTACAAGTACAGGAAACCAGTTTAGCAATAATTCAGGGGAGTGGTACACTCACCAGTTCAAATATGATAACTTCAAAAGTTTTCCTTCCCAAGTGTGGCTTTAATCGCCGACACCTCCTAGAATAATCAAGGCAAACACTTAAGACTCGACTCCAAGACCTAGTATGGAATTCGCAAGTGAGACTCGGTTACGAGCCATATGCCTAGTCAAAAGAACCATTAATGCAAAGCAAAGAGGTGACCTCGGAGTGAAAAGGTAACAATTAGTTTTAAAGGCATGAACAACCTCAAAGCCCTACCTACAATGACTGACCAATTCCAAATTTGAAGTAGATAATGAAAGCAAGATCAATACTAGGAAAACAGGATTTTCCAGTTTCGCGCAACCCTATATGAAAAATCATATCTCAAGTTTTGTAATTCCAAAATTAGTAAAAGTTATACCGTTGGAAAATACATTCAAAGGGCAATAACTTTCCAGAAAACATCCTCGTAGGATTCAAAACGCAAGTCGGTCAAATTCAAGCTTCAAATTGCTGCTTTATCCAGTGAAAGACAGAACAGGTACAATATTTCAGTCAACTTTGAAAAATCACCATAAATGGTACAGACATAAACAGGGTCTGAAATTTACATGGTTTATATGTCTATGAATCTAGTTTAAAACGCAACAAATGGAATTCAATTCCGACATTCCTACATCAAGATATAGCAAATTTCCCGAGTTTGTGCAGAAGCTCCACGAAAATTTGATAGCATTTCACTTGTCTTTCTTTACTTTCCAACCAAACCTCAACACCCAAAATCACAAGCTATCAAACACTTTTAATTAGAGCCACCATAAGGCTCGAATAGTAAAATCATATGGAACGTATAAGTGAAAAATCAAACTAGGACATATGCGGAAACGAAGTTTGGGTTAGAAAACAAAAGGCAGATTTGCTGTTGCATAGCGGAATTAACACAACTGAAGTTATCCTCATCGGATTGAGGTGTAATTTACACCGTTTCGAAGCTAAGAGAAAGATCTACAATGTTGAAGAAGTCCACACAGTTCAGTTTGCAATGTATCTAAATCAAATTTACCAAAACATCCCCAGATTTTCCCATTCGAAGTTTACTGTGGCAGTCCGGATTCATTCTGTCATATCTAAGCATATACAACTCCAATTCAAGTGATTCCAAAGCCATTTAAAAGCTAAGATACAAGGCTATAAGTCTTAAGAAGACATCATCAACCAAATCAGTAGTATTCCTGGTCAAACTAACCAATTACAGAAGCGGATTAGCAGGTTCGGACATAAACAGGGCAGCAGGGGTATTTCGGTCTTTTCACAGGCTAAGTTGCTCCGATTGAGCTGAAATTTGTAGGCAACTATAAAACATCATTATCTACAACTTTCATGTTTTGAGCTAAGGCTAATTCGGCCTCTAACTAGGGGTAACAGTACCGGGCATAACAGGCCTAATGGAAACCCTAATTCTGGAAATTTTTGCTTCAAACCAGAAATTTTCCACTAATCATTACAATTATCATATCAAAGCTTCATTCTAACCCATACTAGACCATCATCCATGGCTACACAATATTAATCATATGAAAACAGAAAATCATGAATAAATATGAAAATTCACCAATTTCCACCACAAGGCATGAAACAACACCTAAAACCATCTATTTAACTCTCATAAGCCATCAATTGAACATTAACAAGATTAAAGGAAAGGTTCTTTGATCACTTACCTTGCAAACCCAAAAATAGAAGCAACTTGGTACCTTAGCCTTCCAAACCACTTCACTACCAACATTAATACCACTAAACTAAGGAATTTTATGGAGGAAACTCAAGTTTAATCGGTTAGATTGGATGATTGAGCAAGATTTGAGATGAAGAAAGTTGAAGATTTTTTTTCCTTTTCTCCCTAGAGTAATTCGGCCAAGAGGGGAAAGAATGAAGATGATTTTTGGCCAATTTTGATTAAATGGTAAAGTTATGAATAGTGGTCAAAACTTAAGATTCCATCACAAGGTGACACTTGTCACCCTTATTAATGCATACTTATCCTTTTATCTCTCTCACACCAATCCATTTGGGAACCTCTACTTATCTCTTAACACCTGGTAAAATAAACCCGGTATACTAAACTTAACCTAGTTGGCCGAATTTGCCGCACTAGCGAGTCCCACGCTCAGTATACGCTCCAAAAATCTCATGAACTCAATTATACTAAAAAAAATGTTTTAAAAAACCCTATTTACTGATAAAACGAGTTAGAAAATTTTCTAACAGAAAAACGTGCGATTAAATAAAATAAAACCCTAGAAAATACGAAAATTTACGGGTTCAGTGGACCAAAGGGTTCGGTGGAATTTCTTGACTACTCACCTTGAAATCTCAAGAAAGGAAGCAACTTACACCACTATCTTTCAAACCACTTCACCTATTACTTCACTACCACCTAGCTAAGGGTTTTTATGGAGTAATTTGAAGTTTTATCGGTTAAGTTGTGAGATTGAGCAAGATTGAGTAAAAAAAATTTGATAACTTTTCTTTCTTTTGTTCTCCATGAAATTCGGCCAAGAGAGGGAAAAATAAGAGGATGTTTGGCCAATTTTGGGTATTTATTTGATAAAGGTGGTAAGATGGTCTTATGGTCAAATTCCAAATCCAATAGCAAAGTGACATTTGTCCCTCTCTTTAATGCTAGGTTATCCTTTTGTCTCTCCACTCTGATCCATACAACAACCTCTAATTATCTCATATCACCCGATAAATTAAACCCAGTATCCAAAACCTAACCTAACGGGCCGAATTTTTCTGAACTTTTCGCACTAGCGGGTCCCACGTCCGGTATACGCTCTTAATTTCTCAAAAACTAATCGATACTAGAAAAATCATTTAAAAACTATATTTACTCATAAAAATTATTTTTAAAATTTTTTAGAATAAAAAAAATATGGAAAAACGTGCAATTAAAAGAAAATAAAACCTAGAAATTCAGAAAATTACGGGTCCTCACACTCTCTCCCCCTTAAAAGAATTTCGTCCTTGAAATTCCTTATCATCGCCTTCTCCGAGATGCAAAAATTTTCTACTTCCTTCTCACAAGTAAATGGAGTATCATACTTAGCTAACCAATCTGTATCCCTTCACTGGCCAGGCTCATTGAATTCTTCCTTCCCAAATTGCAAACAGTGGCAAATGGTGGAATAACAGAATTTTACCTTCCACGTCCTCAAATGGGTCAGAGACTTGATGTTGTTTTAAGGAGTACACCCGAGCTGACACTTTCGATCCATTCTTTTCCCCCTTCGACTGGTCGGGGTTGGTCGCGATTGGCTGTTGGCTTCTACTCCCTTCTCGCGATCGGCCTGGGCAATTTACGATTTGATGGTTTGCGCTCCCATAACGCAGGCATTTTCTTCCTTTCTTCCAGCAGACGTTCTCCGTGTGATTCGGCTTCCCACAGTACCCGCAGGGACCACGAGAAGCGGAGACTGAGCCTCTCTGTGAGGCACCACTTGATATCCTTGGTACTTGTACTCCCCCGTTTCCCCTTCCAATCTTAGGAAACGTACCCTTATCCTCTTGCTCTGAGCTACTTCCAGGAAATCCCCTTTTCTTTGCTTGAAAATTTCTAACTTGAAATCTTGCACTTTTCACTCGTTGAGCTTTCTCCACCGCATCACTAAAGGTATTGAGTTGGGCTACAGCCAGGTCCTTCTGAATCTCAACGTTTAATCCTTGGACAAAACGCCTTATCCTCCTTTGCTCAGTCCCGATTAACTCGGGAGCGAACTTGGATAATCTGGTGAACTGGCTCTCATATTCGGCGACGGTTTGAGTTCCCTGGCGGAACCTAATAAACTCATCTTCTTTCTTTTCCTGGATCAGGGGTGAAAAATACTTCGTGTTGAACTCTCTCATGAAATTCACCCACGTCCTTGGGGTTTGTTCTCTTTCCCATTTCAGTCTTATAATGTTCCACCAAGAACGGGCTGCTCCCTCCAGTTGGAAGACAGCAAATGTGACCTGTCGCTCCTCAGTATAATGTAACGCGGCAAATATATCAATCATCTTCACTAGCCATCTCTCGGCCACGTCGGGGTCTGGTCCTCCCAGGAATTTCGGTGGCGAGAACTTCTGAAATCGTTCAAGAGTTTTATCCTCACCCTCGGTATGATTACCAGGATTTCCCGGCTGATGAATAGGATTTTGACCTTGATGTTCTACTACGTGAGCCAACAGGTCAGTCATTCGTTGAATGGCTGCGGCCACTTGTACGTTCGGATCAACCCTAGGTTCAGGGTTTGGTTCAGACGTAGTTCTCCTAGTATCCCCTTCAATCGTGGGTTGCCTAATTCCGCGACCACGACCACGTCCACTACGGGTGCCTTCCATATGGGTTAACTAGTCTAGGGTTGGACCACGAATATGGTATTAGAATCAAAGTATGCAGGTGCAAGTGATAAAAGTAGGCAATATACATATAACACATCTAACACAAACAGATCACACAGTAGCAGTCAATTAGATACAAGCAAAAGGAAACATCCTTTGTGATACTAACTAAACTAAGTCAATGGTACAAGAGCAACCAACTAAAAACTGCCCCTCTCTAGGGTTTCGGGCATAATCTACAAGAATAATACAATTTATATCTTAGGTATGGTTAATCATCCGTAATGAAACCCTAACACATCACATGACGTTCCATAGAATCGAATTTCTAGTCCGCCAAGTCATTTCTAACCTAAGCTCTCGTCTATTTAGTAGTCGGGCACAAGAATCCCAAAATAAGATAATTCACAACTCGGGCTGGCCAGCCCCAAGAGTAATTCATCTACAATCGAGATTCTTACCAGACCTACAGATCCATTGTCTCCAAGTACCATGATAAAGGTTTAAAACCTATAACATTTCATGATCCAAAACTTATGCTCAAAAGAGCACTGAAACATTCGTACACATTCACGGAATAGGGACCATAACACCACTTGGCCTAAACTCACTCTGTGCAGAGACCACGCGAAGCAGCTCTGATACCACCTGTGACAGACCCACCTCCCCCTAAGGCGAACCAAAAGGTTCGGCGGACCGCCTACCCAGCTCTCGCAGGGACTATGGATCCGGAACGAGCGTAAACCCTACCAACCGCTCAGAAGAACTTCGAGAAGATAACATTCACTGTCCGAAACCCAACCAAGCACAACAACTTTAGATAACCCTAGAAAAGAATATTTCCAAACCCAATCAACTTAGGAACATGGTTAAACACTTTTATATACACATGGTTGCAAATTTACAATTCAAAAGGGAATTGTTTGGTTAAAATACATTTAAGGATTTCCAACCATCGAGGAGCTATACAAAAGAATACTAAACTAGCTCAACTCATGCTTCAAAACATCATAGTCTTCAAAAGGTGATTTCCTGTAAGGAAAACAAGGATAACGGAACGGGGTGAGCTAGAAGCCCAATGAGGTACCAACAGTATAAACAGTAGAATCAGTAGAATTCATGTGAAAGCACTTTGGAGGCACATATTCACATCAAATATGAGAAATGAATGAATGTCACAATGTAAAGGATACAGGTGGCTGACAGGAGCCAAATCCCCGTTGCTATATTTGATCCAGTTTTGTTGACCCTCCGTCAACGTTCAAATAAAGGAACCAGTCCAGTAGATCACCACTTTAACGCCAAAATCCCGTACACCAAACATACCCCTTACCGGGCCCGAACGCCAAATAGGAACAGGAACGGTAATACTCGAGTATACCGAAATCAAGAGTCTCAATACCCAAAGATTCCCCCAGGAACAGGCACCCATGGTTTGTCAATTATCTCGACCAAGCCCTCGCTGGCTCGATTTAATTAACTCTCCATGAAGTTGAGCTCAGGTTTAACAGGAAGGTCATTTGATACTCTTCCAAACGACATCATAACAAGTGCAAGTAACAAGTTCAAGTACATGACAAGTACAAGTAATAGATTCCAGTTTGTTCAGTACAGGCAAGAGAACGAGTGTGATAAAGTACACCCTCGTCTCATACAAGATAAACAGTTAGGAAAGACATTCAACTAGTAATTGGCAAGTACAGGAAACCAGTTTGGCAATAATTCAGGGGAGTGGTACACTCACCTGGTCAAGCAAGGATAATTTCAAAAGTTTCCTTCCCAAGTGTGGCTTTACTCGCCGGCACCTCCTAGAACAATCAAGGCAAACACTTAAGACTCGACTCCAAGACCTAGTATGGAATTCGCAAGTGAGACTCGGTAACGAGCCATATGCCTAGTCAAAAGAACCATTAATGCAAAGCAAAGAGGTGACCTCGGAGTGAAAAGGTAAGAATTAGTCTTAAAGGCATGAACAACCTCAAAGCCCTACCTACAATGACTGACCAATTCCAAATTTGAAGTAGATAATGAAAGCAAGATCAATACTAGGAAAACAGGATTTTCCAGTTTCGCGCCACCCTATATGAAAAATCATATCTCAAGTTTTGTAAGTCCAAAATTAGTAAAAGTTATATGGTTGGAAAATACATTCAAAGGGCTATAACTTTCCAAAAAACATCCTTATAAGATTCAGAACGCAAGTCAGTCAAATTCAAGTTTCAAATTGCTGCTTTATCCAGTGAAAGACAGAACAGGTACAATATTTCAGTCAAATTTGAAAAATCACCATAAATGGTACAGACATAAACAGTGTGCAAAATTTATATAGTTTATAGCCCTATGAATCTAGTTTAAAACGCAATAAACGGAAATCAATTCTGACATTCCTACATCAAGATATAGCAAATTTCCCGAGACTGTGCAGAAGCTCCGCGAAAATTTTGACAGCATTTTCCGTGTCTTTCTTTACTTTCCAACCAAACCTCAACACCCACAAATCACAAGCTATCAAACACCTTTAATTAGAGCCACCATAAGGCTCAAATTCGAGTCATAAATCAAATCTACATATCACTAGAGTAAAATCATATGGAACGTATAAGTGCAAAATCAAACTAGGACATATGCGGAAACGAAATTTGGGTTGAAAAACAAAAGGCAGATTTGCTGTTGCTTAGCGAATTAACACAACTGAAGCTATCCTTGTCGGATTGAGTGTAATTTACACCTTTTCGAAACTAAGAGAAAGGGCTACAATGTTGAAGAAGGCCACTCAGTCCAGTTTGCAATGTATCTAAGTCAAATTTACAAAACAACCCCAGATTTTTCAATTCGAAGTTTACTGTGGCAGTCCGGATTCATTCAGTCATATCTAAGCATATACAACTCCAATTCAAGTGATTCCAAAACCATTTGAAAGCTAAGATACAAGGCTATAAGTTTTAAGAAGACATCATCAACCAAATCAGTAGTATTCCTGGTCAAACTAACCAATTACAGAAGCAGATTAGCAGGTTCGGACATAAACACGGCAGCAGGGGTATGTCGGTCTTTTTATGGGCTACATTGCTCCGATTGAGCTGAAATTTTGTAGAAAACTACAAAATACTATCCTCTACAACTTTTATGTTTTAACACAAGGCTAATTCAGCCTCTAACCTAGTCGAATAGTACCGGGCAGAACAGGCTTCATAGAAATCCTAATCTGGAATTTTTTTCTTCAAACCAGAAATTTTCCACTAATCATTACAATTATCATACCAAAGCTTCATTCTAACCCATACTAGACCATCATACATGGCCAAACAACATTAAACATATAAAAACAGAAAAATTTTGCATAAAATAAAAAATTCAACAAACACCACCAAAAGTCATGAAAACCTCCACAAAATCACCTATCTAACCTTCACAAGTCATGAATTTATCCTTATCAAAGCCAAAGATGGAATTTCTTGATTACTCACCTTGAAATCTCAAGAAAGGAAGCAACTTACACCACTATCTTTTAAACCACTTCACCTATTACTTCACTACCACCTAGCTAAGGGTTTTTATGGAGTGATTTGAAGTTTTATCGGTTAAGTTGTGAGATTGAGCAAGATTGAGTAGAAGAAATTTGATAGCTTTTCTTTCTTTTGTTCTCCAAGAAATTCGGCCAAGAGAGGAAAAAATAAGGGGATTTTTGGCCAATTTTTTATATTTATTTGGTAAAGGTGGTAAGATAGTCTTATAGTCAAATTCATAGTCCAATAGCAAAGTGACATTTGTCCCTCTCTTTAATGCTAGGTTATCCTTTTGTCTCTCCACTCTTATTCATACAACAACCTCTAATTATCTCATAACACCCGGTAAATTAAACCCAGTATCCAAAACCTAACCTAACGGGCCGAATTTTTCTGAACTTTTCATACTAGCGGGTCCCACGTCCGGTATACGCTCTTAATTTCTCGAAAACTAATCGATACTAGAAAAATCATTTAAAAACTATATTTACTCATAAAAATTAATTTTAAAATTTTTTCGAATAAAGAAAATGTGAAAAAAACGTGCAATTAAAAGAAAATAAAACCTAGAAATTCAGAAAATTACGGGTCCTCACACAGGATACGTACTCATGTTTACATTATTTCTTAAAGCTCAGTTATATGATCGAGTAATGATGGGGTTTCTTTGTGTAACTATGTCTACAATTACCTGAAAATTTAAGAAAAATCCTATTTAAATTCCTTTCTTGATTAATTGCTGATAAAAGAAAGAAAACGAAAAAGAAGAAGAAAAAGACACGAGTTAGTAAAAATTAAAGTAATTCGGATGCATGTTCTATTGGGGAGCCATTTTTATGCCAAGGGTAGGCCTAACATGAGAATGCAATCCTCTAGGGTAGGCACATACAATACCTGATGAATCCGACCAACTTATTGAGTGAAAAATAATTTGAAAATTTTGGCCAATTGGAATGAGAAGAGACATTTGTCCTAAAAATGAGGATAAAGTCCGAATTGATTGCTTGCTTTGATCGACACATAAAATGCTGTGTGAAAGAGCCTACTCTTGAAAGGATTGCAATGTCTCGACTAGTTTATTTAGCGAACCTTAGACCGAAACCCTAAAAGAGGATAAATGGGTCAAACGGATTGGATAAAATTAATGATTTATTTAAAAATTAGCTGGATCGCCCTAAAATGGGTAGACTAGTCAAATGAATTGAATGAAAATGACAATTTATTCAAAAATTGCCCGGATCACCCTAACAATGGGTAGATTGGTCAAATGAATTGAATGAAAGTGACGATTTATTCAAAAATGACCGGATCGCCCTAACAATGGGTAGACTGGTCAAATGAATTACATGGAAATCGATGATTTTTTAAAAAATTGACCAGATCGCCCTAACCATAGGTAGATTGGTCAAATGAATTGAATGAAATGTATAGTTTCTCCAAAAAATCGACTCAATCGTCCTAGATGCTAATAAACTCGCAAGAATGGGATAGATGGAATTGATGGTTTATTTGAAAATTGACTCGATTGCCCTAAAAATGAATGAACGGATTCAGCTAATGATTTATTCAAAAATGACTAAATTGTTCTAAAAGTGAAAGAATTGATCCAATAGATGGAATGAATGAATTGATAAAATGGATTGGATGAAATGAATAAATTGATCAAATGGATTGAATGGAATTGAAGGTTTATTAAAAAAAAATGATTGAATTGTCTGCCCACTGGTAGTTTCAAAAAAATTTATTACAATGCATTAGTCTATGAACCTTCTAAAATCAAGATTTGGTCTTGATTTATTTATCATCTCAACAATGAGGAATTATTTGTGAATTTCTTCAAATTAATGTCCTTTACTCTAGGAAATTTTACCAGCTATATTAAAATGGCCAAAAGATGATTATTAGATGCTCAATTCTAATGTGCGAAACTGTTCCATTATCTCAACGTCGACATCGCGGAAGGGATCAGATCCTACCTTACCTTGTGCACTACCCCTTTGGATGGTACAAGAAATATAGACGTGCAAGTCTCATTAGATAACATATCTGAGACACAAAGTGGCTTATTCCTAATACGGGATTCCCTACATGGCATTCCCTCTAGAGTTTATGCATGATGCCAATTTATTAAAGCAATTAAATATGCAATTTTGAAGTGAAAACATGACCTAAGGAACCCTTTATATGTCAGAGTGGGCTCAAAATGACATGCAATTATTAATCTATAAATGCAATACATTGAAATCTTTAAACGTGCAATAGCCTATCTAAGAGGGTAGGTTCTAAAAGAGTATCACGCCGGAACTCTTATTTCCTAGTGTTTGTGGATGCAAAAGGCAAGAAAACAAGAAAATATTAGTTTAACACATAACACGTTGTAGCAATTAAATAATACAAAAAGCAATAGGAAAAATAAGGAAAGAGGGGTGGAATCCCTCCCCTCGTGCCTAATGTTCCTAGTTGGGTAAGGTTGACTCTAACCAAGGTAATTTCTATCATGGATGCATAAGGTTTGGCTTTCTAATGCATCTGACTCGATAAAGTTCAAGTCCCCAAGCCTTCAGACCAAAAGGCGAAGGGTCATCAATCCCAGGGCTTTCGATCGGTGGCTTGAGTGATCTCTTAGGCATCGCTATAGGCGCAGAGCACACCATCCGCCTACCTAAGGAAATCAATCCTAATCCTACAAGGAGATGTGGGAAACGCCCACGAAAAAGAAAAAATAGGGTAAAAAATCATGCATGCACGTATGAGGTGCTTTCTTTTGAGGGGAGGGATTATACTACCATCAAATGCGAGCGAAGGTTCTAGGGTGACTACCCCCACCCAACAATGCAAGCGCGATACAAGTAAAAGTAAAGAAACAATCCATTCATCACATACATAGTGTGCGAGGAGTGATTATGCACGTGGTAGATGTAAAAAACCCTAAAAAGAGAAAAAGCAAAAGGAAAAAGAAGCATGCAACCTAAAACCTCCAAATGTGATATATAGAAAGGTTAGAAAAAGAAAAAGATTGACTAAATCAAATGCTCGGACTCTCAAAGTCCCCAGTGGAGTCGGCAACTGTCACGCCCCATTTTTTAAAATAAAATAAAATAACAAGTTTTAAGAAAATATGTGAGTTAAATGATTTGTAAAGAATAAACAAAGAAAATTGGCCTAAAATGGGGTTTAATAAGTGCAACGATTTTGGCCCAAATTATAGTTTAAAATGGGTTTTTGAATAAAAAATCGGAGTCACCACTTAGTATCGAGTTAAGGTGTACCAAGTCACCTAAAATGAATTTTTAAAGAAAAAATAGAAAAAACCCTTTTTAGACGACTCCAAGTCTACGAAAATCAGAAAAAAGTGTTCGGAAGTCACATTTGAAAATAGGAAAGGCAAGGATAAAATCCAAAGCACCCTTTCAACCTAGCTAAGGTTAATTGCAGGATTTAGTCAAAGATTTTCTTAATTTAACCTAAGAATTTATCACATTTGGATGTACTACATGAATGCAAACCCTAGACATGTCTCTTCGAATTTACTTGGTGCCAATCACATTAATTGTGGTGCCCAAAAGTAATTATTTGAAAAGGTCACGAATATGCAAAAATATGAAATTCTAAGAAAAGAAAAGAAAATAATAATAATATACAAATATACATGACCTAAAGGAATGCATCATAACGGGTGCGGGGGACCATGATTCGTGACTAGATTTTCCCTTTAATAGAGGGAATACGAGCGTGCTATGATTAGAGAGTCAAACTCGTCCATATCCCATATTTGAGGGTTTTTTCCTATCTAATCATGCAAATGTACTAGCCTAGTTCTAATGCTTAGATGGGAATGCAAGTCTAATGTCATGTTTTCATACAAAGGGGTAAGGAATATACATATAGGGGAAATATGGGATAAGGGATATACATATAGTGAAAAATGTCATGCAAAATGATAAGAAAACCCTAAAAGTATAAAATATGCATGCTAATGTAGTGATTGTCACACAAACATGATCTAGAGCGTGGAGGGTCCCTAAGAGTCTAGCGTTGGACTAACCCATGTCTATGAATTCTTCACTAGCGTTGGACTAGTGAGAAAAAGTCGGAAGAAAGGACCGCAACTAGCGTTGGACTAGTGTGGGTTCGGGAAATAGACCACAACTAGCGTTGGACTAGTGTGGTGGCGTCACATATTGATTATAACTAATTAATCATGTAAAATATAATAAAAGCATGTAAACACGTAATATCACATAAACACATAACACATAATCATGATATCTAGATGCAAGACCCTAAGAAAGCGGATAACACGTAACACATAAGCATGCAAAACACACCAACCAAAGAAAGCAAATAAAGCCCTAACTATTACATTTGGAGATCCTAACTACAATCTAAAGCTGGAACGAATAAAATAAAATAATAAAATAAATACCTAACTATTACAACTTGGCATTTAAATGCCTTTCAAATAATCAAAATTGAACTGAAATAAATATACAAAATTAAAACAAATAAAGCGAATAAATAAATAAATGAAATGAAAACATTCAAAAGGCATGCAATTACGCACATAAAGTCACAGAAGGGCACATAGTATCAACTAAAATCAAATAAAGGGATAGAGTATACCTCCCTTGAATTGGTGCCTTAATGCAATGAAATTTTCTTATTTACCCTCCAAAAACAAAGAAAAGGTCAAGGCATCACTTTAATTAAGAAAATTAAAGAAAATATGCAAACACAAGCTCAATTGGTCATAAAGCCCTTAAAATTATGAATTAAGTGCAATTTAAACAAAGCATGGTGGTTAATTGAAGAAAACAAGCAATGAAGTTGCGAAATTAAAGCTGCCAAGGACCAAATTGCAAATACCAAAAAGTTTTTAGGGCCTAATCATGATTTCCAAAACTACGGGGCAAATTGAAGGGAAGATAAAGTTTAGGGACTAATTTGCAATTGTAGCAGGGACCCGATTGAAAGAAAAACTAAATTATGTGAACCGTAGCACAAATAGCCAAGGATCAAAGGTCAAGATGTACAAAACATGAAGAGAACTAAGTCCAGGGGTCAATTTATGTTTAAATCATGACTTAATTGAACAAGATCTGGAAGTTATGCAGGCTTTAATGGGATTTCACCAAAGGGCAGGGGGCAAATTGTAAATTCATAAACATTACCCAGCCCAGTTCGTCTTCCTCACGAGGCTCAGCTCTATTTCCTTCTGAAAACGCGACTGAATCTCACATATTTGCTTAGGCAACTTTTGATGAAAGTAGCCTCTACCAATGCTCCAAGATTTTCGAAACAACCCACATCTATTAACAAAATCCATCTCTCGCTACCATTGTAAATTCATAAACATTACCCAGCCCAGTTCGTCTTCCTCACGAGGCTCAGCTCTATTTCCTTCTGAAAATGCGACTGAATCTCACATATTTGCTTAGGCAACTTTTGATGAAAGTAGCCTTTACCAATGCTCCAAGATTTTCGAAACAACCCACATCTATTGACAAAATCCATCTCTCGCTACCATGAAAATCAGCTACCATGTTTTGACAAAACATTGAACTTGCTGTCTGTTCGGTTTCTTCACACTCAAAAATGCAGACAAATCATCTTTCAATTAGAATTTTCACTCAGGCATTTCATCGAACAGATTAGGGGCATTAAAAATTTCATTAGTTCTTTGCTCCATTGAGACTATAATCGGCCCCAAAATTATCTGAAATCCAAAAAATTTAGCCCAATCAACACATAAACCATGTATGTTCTTAAAATCATGAACAATCGACATGAAAATTTGCCATAGCAACTCACGGCAGACATGCTTTGAAAGAAATACTTAAATGTAAAGGAAAAGAGCAACTCACGGTGTTCTCTCGGTGAAGCTTCGTAGGTAGTAATGGACAATTCCGGTGAGATGGTGGCGGCTATGAGAGGCGGCGGTTCTGGCAGCTCTTTAGATGAACCTTCCTTGCTCTGTTTTTTCGCAGCTTTGCTCCTCTGCTTTTCCTTGGCTCTGGTTTATTGCCGAAGCCTTTCTCCTCTGTTTTTCTTTTGTTTCGTCCCAGATTTTCCTTCTTCTTCTCTAGCTCTCACTCTCGGTTCCTCACTCTACCCGAAAACTCCCCAATTTCCCCAAGCTCCTCCCTTTTTCCTTCGCTTGCCTTTCTTCCCAGCCTGCCCGTAGCTTTTCTTTCTTCCTCCTGTTTTTCAGTTCTTCCTGGCCGCCGCCCCTTTTTCCCTGTTTTCCTTTGCTATTTTTTTTCTTTTTCTGGTTCCTCTCGCCGCCTCCCCAATCTCCCTTGTTTTTTTTCCCAGTTTCCTTGCTTCCTTAGCCGAGAGCTTTCTCTCGGTTCTCTCTATCTCTCACCCTACCTCCCACTCTCAGCTCTCTCAACCTCTAGTCGCCCTTTCCTTTCTTTTTCTTTTCCTTCAAATCTTAGGCCTCCAAGTGTCTAGACACCTAACCCCTTAGGTGTTGTGTTGTCAAAGACATAAAGGGACACTTGTTTCACATGCAAGCTTCCACCTATTCACACATTTTCCTATTATTTTTTTTATCATTTTTGTTTTTATTTTTTTTTCAAAAATCAATTTAAATACACAAACAAAGTTAAAAAAAATTAAAAAAAATTGAAAATTTTTAAATGTCAATTATATATATATTTTTTGTTTTTCAAATTGAATCCAAGATGATTAAAACAACTTTTTGTGGAAATTTTCTTTTTCTGAAATTTAATACAAAATATCTTAGCAATAAAAATGAAAACAACGAACCCAATTTGTAAAAAATAAAATAAAAATAATTAACAACCCTTACTATCATTTAATAAAAATAAGAAAAATAAATAACAATAAATAAGGTTAAAAATAAAAATTTGGTGTCTACTCAGTCTGATATCTTGTTTTATGTGGATCAGATAAATACCTAGCATCAGCATAACCAAGCAATTCAGGCTTGGATTTACTTGAATAAAATAAACCAAGATCAATTGTTCCTCGGAGATAGAAAAAAATATGTTTAATACCATTCCAATGTTGTCTTGTAGGCGAGGAACTAAATCTTGCTAATAAATTCATTGTAAATGATATATCAGGTCTTGTACAATTAGCAAGATATACTAGTGCACCAATTAGACTGAGGTATGGTACTTCAAGAACAAGTATCTCTTCATCTTCTTCTCACGATCTAAAAGGATTCTTATTAGGATCTAGTGATCTGACGACCATTGAAGTACTTAATATATATGCCTTAATGCTTTAATATCTTTTGGGTATAAATAATTTGATGGACAAAAATTTCACCTTTCAAATGTTCAATTTGCAAACCAAGGCAAAATCTAGTCTTTCCAAAATTTTTGATCTCAAATTCTTTCTTCAAATATTCGACAACTTTTTGGAGCTCTTCAAAAATTTTAATTAAAATTATCAACGAATATTTATATTCGACTGGCTTGACACCCTTTAGGTATTTTGGACTACAGGTCCAAAGATCTTCTATTATGCATCTTTCTCTTCTCGCCCAATCCATTTTACGCTCAACCGATATTTTCATGATTCTCATTCTTTCATAATATCAAGTGCTATGTTTCACTAGGCTCCAATCAAATTTTTCATGATTTATTCTCTTCAGGAGTTGGCTCTTTATGAGCAACCTCTTCAGGAGGTTAAATTTTATCATGACATTTATTTAATCTCCAAATATATTTGAAATCAATTTATATTTTATTTAAGTAGGCCATCCTTAAAATTCATTTGTAGCACTTGTATATGTCCTTCAGGGATATCAATTTTACGCAGAGTATTTTTTACAGGAATATTTGATTTAATGACTCTTCTGGAGTTGATAAATAGATCTAACAATTGATTTGCAACTTTCTACGATTGAATAATATTTTGAACTTTCAGTTCACATTATTTTGAGGATCGAGGAAATCCAACAATATTTTTTTCAAATGATTTCCTTTGGATTGATCTTTTCTTCCCCCTAATGTCGAAATCATTGTTCATTTGAATACAAATAAATCATTCAATAAATCACCCATCATTATTTGATCATATTTAATAGTAAAGGGTGATTCATGCACAACATAGATTTTAAATTTCTTTTGGAGCCATATAATATATATATATATAAGGGATATGTATAAATACTTGTCGACTCTCAAATATTCTCACTTTTGTCAAATCATAAATTCATTGGGATCAGTAAACTTCTGGTTTACTGTGGGTGATGCTTTTGAACCAAATGAAAAATTAAGACAACTACATCGATAACCATTTCTCTCTCGAATGGTTATTATGATATAATCAACCTTTATGTCACTTCATTTCTAAACATGATCTTTATTATTGTCTCATTCAGTGTCTCAATTTGATATCCATTTTGGTGGGTATAATTAAATTTCAATAAACTCTTCAAGAATTATGAGAGTGTGGTGCTTTATTTATGACTTTCTTTTCTCCTCCAAGGAGAAATATAGTAGTGGCTCTATTGGAGCTCTCAATCAATTTAGCACTATTACTGATTGTATTTGCCTCTCTTATTTCCAAATAGAAATATGGTGTGCATTGTAGCACTGTTAATGAGAAACATATGATTGTCACCATAGTTCTTATGGGACAAATATCATCACCATAGTCCTTTGATCCCAAATGTTTAACATTTATTTCTTCTTCAGGAAGAAAAATATAATTACTATCATAAATCAAATCGATCATCATAACCTTCAGGGTGCTTAAAGAAATAAGCCATGTCAAGATACTATTATAATTTTGATTGATCAACTGTACTTCAGGACATTTGTCTTTAGGAATCTTATTTCCTTATCCTTATCATTATTATCCCACTTCAGGTGAAAATTTTTGCTCTTGCCTGTAGACACCAAATTTTTAAGGTATTTTATTTTTGATTAATTTCATTTACTTTTAGTCTTTTATTTTTAAGTCATTTTATCAAACTTTAATCATTTAATCATTTAATTTTTATTTTGTTTGTTTCGATTCTAGGTTTTTGGAAAAGAAAAAGAAAAAAATGAAAAAGGAAAAAGGAAAAAAGAGAAGTCAATCAAAGGAACAAGAATAAGACACATAAACCTATTTGGAGGAGGAGATCTTGGCCTTTCATCTTAGGTTTAGTCTCTTTGGGGTGCCTTTAAAATGAAAACAGCCGCAAGATAGAAAAGGGGGGGTCGGATGAGGGAAGAACAGAAAAAGAAAAGAAACTGAAAAAAAAGAAAAAAGAAACAGAGGAAGCCGAGAGAGGTTTTAGCAAAAATAAAACCAAAGAAAGACTGGGAATTTGAGGGAGACGACGGGGAGAAGGAAACAAACGGAAAACAGAGGAGGAGGGAAGGATCTAATCTTTTTAGGAGAGCAATAGAGGGAGCTTCGGTGAGAGAAAAAGCTAAGGGAAACAAGGGGGCGCTTCGGCTGAAAATGGAGAAAAGAAAGACAAAAGAGGCAGAGCAAAAATTGGGAAATTGGAGGGATGTCTCGGGCGAGGGAACAAAAGAAAGCGAAAAAGGAAAAACAGGGGGGCTGCGTCTGGGAGCTGGAAAAGAACAAGAAAGATTGAAAGGGAAAAAGCCACGGCAAAGAAAGAGAAAATCAGGAGCGGCGGATGAAGGGAGAAAACAAGAAAACAGAAAAAGGAGGGCGGCGGACTGGGATGAAGAATAAGAAAAAGCGAAAGCCGTGAGCTTGAGAGGAGAAAAAGAAAAGGAAGAACCAGAGTTTCAAGGAGCCGGAAAAAAAAGGAAGGAGGGACTCCTGCTGGAAAACAGAGAAACAATAGCAGGGATGGTGGGCAGGTAAGAAAAAGGAGGAACAAGGGGAGCCAAGGAAAACAGAGAGGGCCGCAACTGCAGTCAAAAACAGGAGAAAAGGGAAAACTGAGCAACAAGAAAAGGAAAAGGGGCGGCAGACGGCCACTCCCTTTCCAATAGCTCTTGAACAGACCATTGCCACCACCAGTCTTCATCCACCACCGCTGCTCGCCGCCATCTCGCCGGAATTCACCATCGTCGCCTGCGGATGCTCACCGAACGAAAGCATTGTAAGTTTCATTTCTCCCAAAAATTTTTCAGTTCTTGTCTAGCTTTTGCAATGGAACTGCCGTGGCTTCCTCTAGTGTAATCTTTCTGCTAATTGGCCTCAATTCTGGAATATGCATGCTGTATATGTTGATTGAGCTGAATGTCTTGGTTTCTGATCATTTTTGGGGCTGGTTGTTACTTTAATTTGAGCAAGAATCTGGTAAAATTTTTATGCCCATTTGCTGTTCGGCAAAATGCCTGATTGAAAGCTTTAGTTGAAGGGGTGATTTGTCTGCATATTTGCGCATGAAGAAACTGGCCTAGTCGGCCAGTTCACTTCCTCGCATTCGAGAATTTTGATGTGTCTGTTCCTTATGCTTCCGGTCGAGTGAATTCGAATTGATGTTATGAGAGAGAGTGTTGTGAGTTTCATTGTTTGTTGGAATGGTCAAAATCGAAACCAAATTTCTGGTATTGCTAATCGAAAAGAAAGCTGAAATGCTTAACTGATATTAGCTCGTTGGAGAAGATGATCACTTGACCAAAATTGTGATTTCAGTCCCTCCATTTTCTTTTTGTTTTGTGATTTGGTCTTGGATTTTTTCTGAGCTTCATAATTGGCCCCCAACACCTTCATAAGTACTTCAATTAGGCCCCTGCCTGCGTTGCATTTTAACCTCTCAAGTCTTCGCCTTGTTCACCGTGGCCTCAAAATTTGGAAAAAATTAAATCCATTTTGCCTTTCTTGAGCTTAATCCTATGTTTGTCTACTTTATGTGATTTTTTGAAAATTTAATTATGGGATTTAGATCATAGTTGTGGCTTAATGATCTTAGTTGATTTACCAATCTTGTTGGGTTTAGTTTTGGTTTAGGATGGGTAATAACTTTTGCTTGGATTTGTAAAAGTGGTTTAGTTTATTTTTGTTGGGTTTCTGACTTGGGCTTAGGAAGATAGAGCCCAACACTTTTGCTTGGGTTTTATTTGGGGTTTTAAAATTGAGTTTAATTGGCAAAAACAATTAGGCTAGCCCATCAGTTTTGCTTGGGTTTCGATTGGGCCAAGTGACTTCTGGCCCAACAAATAAAAGAAAGGGCCCAATGGCCTGTTAAGTCAAGAAGCCTGATGATGAAATTTCATTCCAGTCCCCTGACTTTCGGATATTTTCACTAAGGCCCTAAAAACTTTTAACTTCTTCCAATTGGGTCCCTAATTTAATTGTAAATAGGCCTCTAAACTTTATTTTTCTTTAATTTTGGCCCCAAAATTTTGTTAATCTTTACAATCAGGTCCTTTCTTCTCTTGACTTCTTAAATGTGGGTTGTTGACATGATTGATTCAAATTCATGTTTATTTTTATCCTTTATGATTATTTGTTAATTAAAGTGATGCCTTGACCTTTTCTTTGCATTTTGGAGGGTAAATAAGTGACTTTACTTCATTAGAGCCCCAACTCAAGGGAGGTACACTCTATCCCCTTATTCTTTACATTATTTGACCATATGTGCCCTATGTGATGTTACGTGCTTAATTGCATGCTTCTTAAATGTTTTATTATTTATTGATTGATTGATTTATTTCATTTATTTATTTATTCGCTTTATTTGCTTTAGTTTGTATATTTATTTTTAGTTCAATTTTGATCATTTGAAAGGCACTTGAATGCCAAATTTGTAATAGTTAGGTATTTATTCTAATTATTCATTTTTCCCCCGTTAGATTGTAATAGGTCCCCCTAAAAATGTAATAGTTAGGGCCTTAATTGCCTTATGTGCTATCTGTTACTGCTTTCATAGGGCTTTTGCATCTAGACAAGCATGCTTATGTGTTACGTGCTATGTGAAACTATGTGTTTTGCATGTCTATTTGCTTTAGTATTGTATCTGATTACGTGGATGAATGCACGTCACCGTGGCTAGTCCAATGCTAGTCATGGCCTTCCCCTCGAGCTCTCGCAAGTCCAATACTTGTGAGAGAATTTTAGAAAAAGGGCTAGTCCAATGCTAGACCCAATAGGCCGTCCCCTCTCGTTAGTACGAACTTGCATGTTTCACTACATTTCATACATTTTTTCTTAGTCTTCTAGCATTTGGCATGATCCTCCAATCCTTTCCCCTTCATTTTAGGTTTTTGCATCCTCATGCTAGTTATAGGGTACATTTGCTTGAGAGTCCCCTTTAGGTAAGGGAAACGAGCGAGTGTGGCTACAAAATAGCTTTAGCACGCTAGTTCTTCCTTCTAATCAAAGGGAAAATTAAAATCATGAAGATAGAAGTCATCCCCGCACCCGACTTGATGCATTCCTCTAGGTTCATCCACTCTCATTTTTATTATATCACTTCCTCACTTTCTTCATCCACACTCTCTCACTACTTATATTTTCCTCAATCCACATGCCATGTTCACATTTCTTTTCTTTCCCTATCACTCATTTATTTTCTACCTCACAAATTGCACCCAATTGCACTTATATGCATTTACTACTATTATACCATATTTTCATCCACTTGCACACAAACACCTTTATTTTCTCAATTGGCACACATGCACTTTTCTTACATTTGCACACATTGCACTTTTCTTACATTTGCACACATTGCACCTTTCTTACATTTGCACACATTGCACTTTTCTTACATTTGCAGACTTGCACTTACATTTGTATTTCTATCTTATTTTGCATTCCTCTTACATTTTTTCACACTTGCACTCATATTTGGGTCTTCATTTGCATTATCCGTGACCTCTATGAGAGTTTTCCTTATTGGCCATCACAACTCATGTGATTGGGACCAAAAAACCTCGTACGAGACATTTTAGATTTAGGATTGCATTTTTTTCATATCCATTAGTCATATCCAACATGCAACACATACTTTGGATAGAAAAATTGGGAAAAGAAGGGCTAAGTCACGCAACTAGCTTTGGCTAGGGTATGGGAGTGCCTTGGGCTTTGCCTTTGCCTTCTCCCTTATCAAATGTGATCCCCGATCCCTTTCTTTGGTTACGTAGACCTAAAACTATTATTTTATGCCTAATTTATGGCTTAATAAATTATTTAATTGGATTTTATTTCCAAGGAATATTTTCTAGTCTTTTTAGACCTAAATACATGGTAATATAGCTTCGTTATAATTTTAAAATGATTCGTTTCGAAAATTAATTTCCTGGAGCGCGTCTAGTAAAAATAGTGAATAGTACTTGGAGATTTTATCCGCGTAGTAGCACAATAAGCTTGGAATATTGGAGACTCGTACTATGGTCCTAAAATAGGTAATCTTATGAATAAAAACTCAAGTGATAGTTAATAAGTGCTATCGTTATAAGAATTTCTCGGAAGTTTCGCGTTATAGCGTTAAATTTGACGGTACGCGTTTTCACACGCGCGACTTCATTTGAGGGACTTTAGACCCTTATTTCGAGACAATTAAGAGTGAAGAATATTTACATGAATATATATGCATTAGAGGTTTAGTGCACTAGTGAACCAAACGCGCGAGAAAATCGAGCCGTAATCGCACCAAACGGCCCCTAATGAGAGTTGACTTTTGGGTAAATTACCACCACTTATTTCACCTTCTCTTGGAAGCTAAAGGAAATCAGATTTCCCTCCACCTTCTCTCTCCTCATTGCCGACCAGCTCCCTCCTCTTTCTAACTCATTTGCAACAAAATTTCTGCTCACTAATCTCACTCAAAACCACTCCAAATCATCTCCAAATTTAACCAAACTTGCACCACACCTAGGTTGACACTTGAGGATCATTTTGAGCTGCAAACAAGGGCTGGAAATCACGGTTTTTCTGGGGTAATAGAGGGCCGAAAATTCTGCTGAACATCAACCCAAAGTAAGTGATGATCCCCTCTTGAAAACTTGAAGTTTGGAAGCTATCTTACCTTGTTAAGTTCATGCATGCTTTTGGTTAGCTTGATATGGTGTAAAAATGTGATTGTGGGCTCTTTGAATTCCCACACTTGGGTTGTTGTTGCTGATTTGATGATTGATGGTGATTATATTGTTGGTTTAGTGGTTAAAATGATGCATTAGTGGTGGGTAATTAGTAGAAACTTCATTGGGTGTAAGAAGCTAAAATTTCCGATTCTGCCCCTGCCATGTTCGGCCATTTCCAGGCCAATTTTTAATGGTCTAACGGCTTGAATTGGATGTTTATAGGATGTATTAGATGTGTGAAAATTTTCATTGGAAAATATTGAGGTTTGATTGATCAAATGAATTTTCTTGAGAAACTAGCAAATCTGGAAAACTGTTCGCGTATGATTCTGACCAGTGATAGTATTTTGGCTATAACTCTGTCCTCGGATGTCGGAATCATGTGCCGTTGGTGGCGTTGGAAACTAGACATTCCTGGATTTAATTTGGTATGTAATTCACGTTCTGATTCTTTGTGAGCAAGCCGAACCAAATGTTTTAAGTTCGCTGTCCTGTTGCTCTGTTCATCTGGAATGAAGTGTTCAGGCAGCAACTTGATGCCCGAATTTGAACCAGATGGGTGCCGAATTTGGAAACGATTTCTTCTGTGATATTTTAGCTCTATGAATGTATTTTCCAACAGCGTAAGCCATGCTCGATTTTGAGTTAAATTGACTGAGTTGTGACTGAAACAAGTGGACTGCTCTGTTTTGGAAAAACCCTAATGTTGGACTGGTTTGGAACAAGATCTTGGAGTGAACTTGTTAATTGATGTTCTTGATACTAAACATTTACCAAAGGCATTATGGATGTTTCTTAGGCCTTTATTTCACAAATGAAACATGATTGGATAGTTTGCTTGATTAAACGTTTTGAAATGGGTAATGAATGTCTAAAGGCAGATTGCCTTATAATTTTTCCTGAACTTTGGTTGACTAATTAGCTATCTTTCCGAAAGTATTTTTCCCTGAAATTTGATAGAACGGTACCTCTCATATGGGAGTAAAATACTGCCAATTTTGGTACCAATCCAAGTTCGTTTCGATACCCAATTAAATTGCTAGAGTTGGAGGTTCAAATCTGGAAATTCTTCTCCAGTCTTGAATTTCCCCAACTTCGGGCTACCGTATCTCGGTACTCGAAACTCCGATTCTTGATCCGCTTGTTTTGTTATACACCTCACTTGTAACACTAATTGAGCTGCAAATTTCAGAGGCCGGTTTGCAACGTGTGAATCGTGCCGAATTTCCAAAGTTGGCCGAGATCCAACTTAATTCTGCCATGAAAACCAACCCTGCGTCTTCAAGCTCATTTTTGACCACTTTTCACTTCGATTCATGGAAAAGTGTCTTCTAGGAACTTATGGTACTTTCTAAGAGGTTTCCAACGGTATAAAGTTTTCCAATTCTCGACTTGTACTGAGCGAGTTCCGATTTTTCAAAGGTTCATGATAAAACTGAAAATTTTCCAATTTCAAAGAAATAGAGTTTTTCAAGAACTCTTTATTCTTTTAATTTTCTTAAACGTTTTGTTCCCGATTTTCATGATAAAAACTCAAATAATGTTGTACATAATAAAAGGCAAGTTGAACCTCGATTTACGTGTAATTGAGGTTCCTTTTTGCGAAATAATCCCTAGATTGTACTAGTGTACAATCTTTCTTGATAAGTGGGTTAATTGTGTGATTATCCACTGTTAATTGCCAGGCGCACAAGGAGACCTTCAAGAGGATCTCACCGTGGACACTTGAACTCCCAGAAAATAATTCTTATTGAATTGCTCGGTGAGTGTCAAGTGTGTGAAATTTGATACTTGCTTATTGTGGTATTTGTTGAAAGTTTTAAAAATAAGGACGGGTGCGTACTTTATCGTACTCGTTCTAATTTCGAATGAATGAATGAAATGTATTGAATGAATGAATGAAATGCAATGTTATGTTATGAATGCTTGTGTCGCTGGAGTGAACCTCCTCGACTTTCAAATGAATGGGGGACGCCCAAACTCATAGGCCGTCCTTAGACTTGAGCCAGCAATGGGCTTGGTCGGGGATTTGGGCGAGCCATGAGATACATATAAGCTCGACCTAATAAGAGGTCTTGCTTGGCATACTCGTTGAGTATCGCCCAATAATGGACATTGTGGGCCCTTGGGGTGTACGGTGGACGGAGGGAAGTAAGTGGTGATCTACGGAAATGGAAATACCGACCCGGTTGACAGGAGGGTCAATGCGGGAAGGTATACGAATGACTTCGGCAGAGCGAGTGGAACTTAGCTCTTGAGAGCTATTGTATCCTTGAATTGTTTCTGATTTCTTTTCCTGTTTGAATGATTGTTTATTGAAGGGACATGGTTTATTTATTGGATTTGGGATTGCTATTTGAACAAAGTGCTTGCATGTGTGTTCTTGGCCTCACGAGCGTTTAGCTCACCCTATAGTTTTGTTTTCCTTAACAGGACCGAATCTTGGAGAAGTAAGGAGAAACCATTCGTGGTACTTTTGTTAAGACTCCTGTTATATTTTGACTAGGCCCTAGTTTGGATTGTACTTTTGGAAATTGTAAACTTGAAAGTTTGGGCCCTGACGTGTACGTTGAATTTAAGTTGTTTTGTGATTACCGATGTAATGGTTATATGTTAAATGATTCGATAAGATTGAACGCTTCCGCATTTTGTATTCATGTTGTTCTCTTCGAAGTGTTTAGTCCGGTTTTAAATTGAACGGAATTGCTTGAGTCCTGGCGAGAGCTAGGCAGGCGTCCGCGGATACCCTTTGGTCCGCCTTAGGGAGATGTGGGGCGTCACAGTTGGTATCAGAGCGCTAGGTTAGAGGTCTATATGGGAGACATATTAGATACTCTACCTTTAAGACTCGATACAGGATGACTTAATTCTACCCTAAGTGATACTTGAGGCGAGCTAGCAACTAAGTTAGTCCTACCTCAAGTGACGATTGGGATGAACCAACGATTAAGTTAGGCATGCATTGCAAGATCATGGAACTGAGTAGTGATCTAAGTTTCTAACCTGAAAAGTATTATTATTTTGCAGGGATGGATGCCGGAAATGGAGCCCCGACAGCTAACGGGAATGGCCATGCGAATGGTCATTATGAGCCTCTTAGGACTATCTTCTATCGGGCTCGAGTGGGAGGAGCTCGGGTACGCTACTCACCGTATGATAGATACCCTCGATGTCCGTGTAGGTTGACTTACGCCTACCCGAGCCATGTAGTGCATGCTATGGACGACGAGCGTCGTCAGTTGGTGGATACCAACCGCGCTTTACAGGCTGAGGTAGACGAGCTTAGGCAGATGGTCGGCGCTCAGGGTGAGCGGATTGCCGAGCTCGAGGAGGTACTGGAGGGTGAGGTAGCCACATCTGCAGTGGTTAATGAGGAGCTTCAGGATACTAGGGCTCGACTCACTAGGCTAGGACGGGATGTCCGTAACCGGGCTTTCGAGATCCTGGCTGATGCTACTAGATTGGTTGAAGACGTTACTGAGGTGATTACTGATGAGGAGGAGGAGGATCCCGAGGAGGAGGTTCCTCCTGATAGCCCCGCTGAGGACTAGGATCTTAGTCGTTGACCCCTTTTGACTTTTGACCAGTACAGTTAGGACTAGTTAGGGTGACGCGAGTGCCGAGGCCATGGTATTTTGCATGCTTGTGTGGCCTACTCTTGGGCACTTGTTCTTACTTTAGTCTTCTGTGACTAAAAGTATACTTTTGAGCACCTGTGTGCTATATTTTGTGAATTGTCCCTAACTTGCTAATTGTACGAACTTGACATGCTTATGAATGTAAATTATTGTTAATTCCAATGCTTTCTTGGTTGGTTCTAATTTTGGTATAATTCTTCGTTCTTGCTTAAATTAATCTATTTCTTGCACTAGGCACATTTAGACTAATGGAAGGATTAAGGAGTGGTATAGACTTGAAGCCAATTAAGTTACCATATGACTTGGAGGTTAAAACACCCACTGGGGACAAAAGTCTAATTGCTAATCTGGTGTATAAGAATAGTGAAATCTGCGTGAACGAAAGAAAATTGCTGGCCGATTTGATAGGCCTAGCGATTAAAGGATATGATGTGATCCTAGGAATGGATTGGTTAGCCCGTTATAATGCCCAACTGAATTGTAGGACGAAAATTGTAGAATTGTGTATTCCAGGGGAGGCAACCCTGAAATTGGATGTGAGGGGTAAGTTAGCCTCATCTGCACTTATTTCGGGAATTCGGGCTAGAAAATTGTTGAATAAGGGAGCTCAAGGATATTTGGCTTTTCTTATTAATACCCTTAGCGATAAGGTGAATCTGGAGGACACACCGGTAGTGAAAGAATTTTCCGATGTTTTTCCTGAAGAATTGGAGTCTTTACCCCCGGAACGGGAAATAGCTTTTAAAATTGATGTAACTCCGGGATCAGCACCTATCTCAAGGACACCATATAGGATGGCCCCAGCTGAGTTGAAAGAGTTGAAGTTACAATTACAGGATTTGTTGGAACGGGGTTTTATTCGAGAGAGTGATTCCCCGTGGGAAGCCCCAGTTTTGTTTGTAAAGAAGAAAGATGGGAGTTTGAGGTTATGTATAGATTATCGAGGCTTAAATGATGTTACGGTTAAGAATAAATACCCACTACCCCACATTGATGAACTGTTTGACCAATTGCAAGGGGCGGTAGTGTTTTCAAAGTTGGATCTAAGGCAAGGTTACTATCAATTGAGGATTTTAGAGAAGGACATACCTAAGACTGCTTTTAACTCGAGGTATGGGCACTTCGAGTTTGCAGTAATGCCTTTTGGGTTAACCAATGCACCTGCCGCTTTCATGGATTTAATGCATAGGGTTTTTAAGCCTTACTTGGATCAATTTGTGGTGATCTTCATTGATGATATTTTGGTGTATTCTAAGAATGCGAAGGATCATGAGAAACATTTGAGAATTGTTTTACAAATCTTGAGGGAACATCAGTTATATGCTAACTTTAGCAAGTGTGAATTCTGGCTAAAAGAAGTGACTTTCCTAGGGCATATAATTTCCGAAGATGGGATTAAAGTGGATCCAGCTAAAGTTGAAGCTGTTTCGAAATGGAAACGACCGGAAAATCCAACGGAAGTTCGGAGTTTTATAGGATTGGCAGGGTATTACCGGAGATTCATCCAGGATTTTTCTAAAATTGCTGGACCTATGACTGAGTTGACCAAGAAAAATGGAAAATTTATTTGGAGTCCTAAGTGTGAAGGAAGTTTTCAGGAGTTGAAAAGACGGTTGACTAGAGCGCCTGTTCTAGCTCTACCAAATGGAAAGGATAGTTTTGTGGTTTACACAGATGCTTCTAAGGAAGGTTTGGGATGTGTTTTGATGCAAAATGATAAAGTGATAGCTTATGCATCTAGGAAATTGAAACCGCATGAAGGAAATTATCCGACCCATGATTTGGAGTTAGCGGCTGTGGTCTTTGCTTTGAAGAAATGGAGACACTATTTGTACGGAGTAACATTTGAGGTTTTTACAGATCACAAAAGCCTTAAGTATTTATTTTCTCAAAAGGAACTGAACTTGAGGCAACGTAGATGGATGGAATTTCTGGAAGATTATGATTGTACGATTAAGTACCATCCTGGAAAGGCCAATGTAGTGGCCGATGCTTTGAGCCGTCAGGTACAAATGGCTGGATTGATGGTTAAGGAATTTCAGTTGTTGGAGGAAGTTAGCTATTGGAATCCTCGATTAGAACCAAGGAAAGTAATTTTGGGAAATATTGTGATAACCTCCACTTTATTGGAACGCATTATGGAATCTCAGGAAAAGGACCCTGAAGTGCAAAAGTTGGTGGAGAAAGTTAAGACGGGAGACCAGACGGATTTCAAATTGGGATCAGATGGAATATTGAGATTTCGAAATCGGGTGGTTGTGCCAAAGGATGAAGGGCTTAGAAAAGAAATTTTAGAAGAGGCACACCGATCAAAGTTTACAGTACATCCAGGAGGGAATAAAATGTACCAAGACTTGAAAAGTCTATATTGGTGGGAAAATATGAAGAAAGAAATTGCCCAATTTGTTCAGACATGCTTGGTTTGTCAACAGGTTAAAGCTGAGCATCAAAAACCCTCAGGACTTTTGCAACCTCTAGAAATACCTGAGTGGAAATGGGAGAATATTACCATGGATTTTGTATCAGGCCTACCAAGGACACAGAGAGGCCATGATGCCATTTGGGTAATAGTGGATAGGTTGACTAAATCGGCTCATTTTCTACCAATTAACATGAAATACCCGTTAGAAAAGCTGGCCAAGTTGTACTTGGATGAGATCATCAGACTACATGGTATACCAGTGAGTATTGTGTCGGATAGGGATCCAAGATTTGTTTCGAGGTTTTGGCAAAAGATGCAAGAAGTGTTGGGGACTAAGTTAAACTTTAGTACCACCTATCATCCTCAGACTGATGGACAATCTGAAAGAACAATTCAAACTCTTGAGGACATGTTGAGGACTTGTGTACTGGATTTTGGAGAGAATTGGAGTAAGTTTTTGACTTTAGTGGAATTTGCCTACAATAATAGTTTTCACTCTTCTATTCAGATGGCTCCATACGAAGCACCTTATGGTCGGAAGTGTAGATCCCCAATTTGTTGGGATGAAGTAGGTGAACGAAAAAGTTTAGACCCGACTACCGTATCTTGGATTGAGGAGGCTAATGAAAAGGTAAAATTGGTACGGCAAAGGATTCAAACCGCTCAGAGTAGACAAAAAAGTTATGCCGACAATCGGAGAAAGGATTTGGAGTTCACTGTTGGAGATGTGGTATTTCTCAAGATTACGCCTTTAAAAGCAAGCTTGATGTCCGGAAAAGGGAAGAAACTACAACCAAGGTTTGTAGGGCCATATAAGATTATTCAACGAGTTGGGAATGTAGCCTATAAGCTGGAATTACCACCGAGCTTGTCTCGTATTCATAACGTGTTTCATGTGTCCATGCTTAAGAAATATCATCCAGATCCCTCTCATGTTTTACAACCGGAGAATATTGAGATCGATGAAACCCTGACCTATGAGGAGAGACCGGTAAAACTTTTGGATCGAAAGGTGAAGGAACTAAGGAACAAGCAGATACCACTAGTGAAAGTTCTATGGAAGAACCATGGAGTAGAGGAAGCAACATGGGAAGTTGAAGAGACAATCAGAGAGAAGTATCCAGACTTGTTCATCAACCAAGGTAAATTTCGAGGACGAAATTTTCTTAAGAGGGAGAGGATGTGAGGACTCGCAAAAACTATTATTTTATGCCTAATTTATGGCTTAATAAATTATTTAATTGGATTTTATTTCCAAGGAATATTTTCTAGTCTTTTTAGACCTAAATACATGGTAATATAGCTTCGTTATAATTTTAAAATGATTAGTTTCGAAAATTAATTTCCTAGAGCGCGTCTAGTAAAAATAGTGAATAGTACTTGGAGATTTTATCCGCGTAGTAGCACAATAAGCTTGGAATATTGGAGACTCGTACTATGGTCCTAAAATAGGTAATCTTATGAATAAAAACTCAAGTGATAGTTAATAAGTGCTATCGTTATAAGAATTTCTCGGAAGTTTCGCGTTATAGCGTTAAATTTGACGGTACGCGTTTTCACACGCGCGACTTCATTTGAGGGACTTTAGACCCTTATTTCGAGACAATTAAGAGTGAAGAATATTTACATGAATATATATGCATTAGAGGTTTAGTGCACTAGTGAACCAAACGCGCGAGAAAATCGAGCCGTAATCGCACCAAACGGCCCCTAATGAGAGTTGACTTTTGGGTAAATTACCACCACTTATTTCACCTTCTCTTGGAAGCTAAAGGAAATCAGATTTCCCTCCACCTTCTCTCTCCTCATTGCCGACCAGCTCCCTCCTCTTTCTAACTCATTTGCAACAAAATTTCTGCTCACTAATCTCACTCAAAACCACTCCAAATCATCTCCAAATTTAACCAAACTTGCACCACACCTAGGTTGACACTTGAGGATCATTTTGAGCTGCAAACAAGGGCTGGAAATCACGGTTTTTCTGGGGTAATAGAGGGCCGAAAATTCTGCTGAACATCAACCCAAAGTAAGTGATGATCCCCTCTTGAAAACTTGAAGTTTGGAAGCTATCTTACCTTGTTAAGTTCATGCATGCTTTTGGTTAGCTTGATATGGTGTAAAAATGTGATTGTGGGCTCTTTGAATTCCCACACTTGGGTTGTTGTTGCTGATTTGATGATTGATGGTGATTATATTGTTGGTTTAGTGGTTAAAATGATGCATTAGTGGTGGGTAATTAGTAGAAACTTCATTGGGTGTAAGAAGCTAAAATTTCCGATTCTGCCCCTGCCATGTTCGGCCATTTCCAGGCCAATTTTTAATGGTCTAACGGCTTGAATTGGATGTTTATAGGATGTATTAGATGTGTGAAAAATTTCATTGGAAAATATTGAGGTTTGATTGATCAAATGAATTTTCTTGAGAAACTAGCAAATCTGGAAAACTGTTCGCGTATGATTCTGACCAGTGATAGTATTTTGGCTATAACTCTGTCCTCGGATGTCGGAATCATGTGCCGTTGGTGGCGTTGGAAACTAGACATTCCTGGATTTAATTTGGTATGTAATTCACGTTCTGATTCTTTGTGAGCAAGCCGAACCAAATGTTTTAAGTTCGCTGTCCTGTTGCTCTGTTCATCTGGAATGAAGTGTTCAGGCAGCAACTTGATGCCCGAATTTGAACCAGATGGGTGCCGAATTTGGAAACGATTTCTTCTGTGATATTTTAGCTCTATGAATGTATTTTCCAACAGCGTAAGCCATGCTCGATTTTGAGTTAAATTGACTGAGTTGTGACTGAAACAAGTGGACTGCTCTGTTTTGGAAAAACCCTAATGTTGGACTGGTTTGGAACAAGATCTTGGAGTGAACTTGTTAATTGATGTTCTTGATACTAAACATTTACCAAAGGCATTATGGATGTTTCTTAGGCCTTTATTTCACAAATGAAACATGATTGGATAGTTTGCTTGATTAAACGTTTTGAAATGGGTAATGAATGTCTAAAGGCAGATTGCCTTATAATTTTTCCTGAACTTTGGTTGACTAATTAGCTATCTTTCCGAAAGTATTTTTCCCTGAAATTTGATAGAACGGTACCTCTCATATGGGAGTAAAATACTGCCAATTTTGGTACCAATCCAAGTTCGTTTCGATACCCAATTAAATTGCTAGAGTTGGAGGTTCAAATCTGGAAATTCTTCTCCAGTCTTGAATTTCCCCAACTTCGGGCTACCGTATCTCGGTACTCGAAACTCCGATTCTTGATCCGCTTGTTTTGTTATACACCTCACTTGTAACACTAATTGAGCTGCAAATTTCAGAGGCCGGTTTGCAACGTGTGAATCGTGCCGAATTTCCAAAGTTGGCCGAGATCCAACTTAATTCTGCCATGAAAACCAACCCTGCGTCTTCAAGCTCATTTTTGACCACTTTTCACTTCGATTCATGGAAAAGTGTCTTCTAGGAACTTATGGTACTTTCTAAGAGGTTTCCAACGGTATAAAGTTTTCCAATTCTCGACTTGTACTGAGCGAGTTCCGATTTTTCAAAGGTTCATGATAAAACTGAAAATTTTCCAATTTCAAAGAAATAGAGTTTTTCAAGAACTCTTTATTCTTTTAATTTTCTTAAACGTTTTGTTCCCGATTTTCATGATAAAAACTCAAATAATGTTGTACATAATAAAAGGCAAGTTGAACCTCGATTTACGTGTAATTGAGGTTCCTTTTTGCGAAATAATCCCTAGATTGTACTAGTGTACAATCTTTCTTGATAAGTGGGTTAATTGTGTGATTATCCACTGTTAATTGCCAGGCGCACAAGGAGACCTTCAAGAGGATCTCACCGTGGACACTTGAACTCCCAGAAAATAATTCTTATTGAATTGCTCGGTGAGTGTCAAGTGTGTGAAATTTGATACTTGCTTATTGTGGTATTTGTTGAAAGTTTTAAAAATAAGGACGGGTGCGTACTTTATCGTACTCGTTCTAATTTCGAATGAATGAATGAAATGTATTGAATGAATGAATGAAATGCAATGTTATGTTATGAATGCTTGTGTCGCTGGAGTGAACCTCCTCGACTTTCAAATGAATGGGGGACGCCCAAACTCATAGGCCGTCCTTAGACTTGAGCCAGCAATGGGCTTGGTCGGGGATTTGGGCGAGCCATGAGATACATATAAGCTCGACCTAATAAGAGGTCTTGCTTGGCATACTCGTTGAGTATCGCCCAATAATGGACATTGTGGGCCCTTGGGGTTTACGGTGGACGGAGGGAAGTAAGTGGTGATCTACGGAAATGGAAATACCGACCCGGTTGACAGGAGGGTCAATGCGGGAAGGTATACGAATGACTTCGGCAGAGCGAGTGGAACTTAGCTCTTGAGAGCTATTGTATCCTTGAATTGTTTCTGATTTCTTTTCCTGTTTGAATGATTGTTTATTGAAGGGACATGGTTTATTTATTGGATTTGGGATTGCTATTTGAACAAAGTGCTTGCATGTGTGTTCTTGGCCTCACGAGCGTTTAGCTCACCCTATAGTTTTGTTTTCCTTAACAGGACCGAATCTTGGAGAAGTAAGGAGAAACCATTCGTGGTACTTTTGTTAAGACTCCTGTTATATTTTGACTAGGCCCTAGTTTGGATTGTACTTTTGGAAATTGTAAACTTGAAAGTTTGGGCCCTGACGTGTACGTTGAATTTAAGTTGTTTTGTGATTACCGATGTAATGGTTATATGTTAAGTGATTCGATAAGATTGAACGCTTCCGCATTTTGTATTCATGTTGTTCTCTTCGAAGTGTTTAGTCCGGTTTTAAATTGAACGGAATTGCTTGAGTCCTGGCGAGAGCTAGGCAGGCGTCCGCGGATACCCTTTGGTCCGCCTTAGGGAGATGTGGGGCGTCACACTCATGCATCCATGTTAGAGTTTTCCTAGGTTAGAGTCAGCCTCACCCTTTTTAAGCACGTTAGGCACGAGGGAAGGGGTTCCACCCCTTTTACTTGCTTTTATTGTATTTCTTTTCTTAATTGCTCCCAATATGTTATGTGTACTATCAATTGCACTAACCATTTCTTTGTTTTCTTGGCCTGCATTCATGTGCTTTAGCAATAAGAGGCCTCTTTGGCACTCTTTTAGTGACTTACCCACTAGATAACTCACATGTTTAAATTTCAGTCATTACACTTAATTTTCAATAAGTACATTTCATTTTAGACCTTTTCCCCCCGATGCATTGTTTATGTCCTTTAGGCCATATTTGTCATATATTTGTATCGCTTTAATAAACTAGCATCATGCATAAACCCTAGAAGGGAATGCCATTTAGGGGATCCCGTGTTAGGAATAAACCGCCCTGCGTCTCGGATACTTAATCCAATGAGACTTGCACATTTACATTTTGTACCATCCAAAGGGGTAGTGCACAAGGTAAGGTAGGATCCGATCATTTTCATAGAGCGATCTTTGGAATATGAGTGTCTAATAATCACTTCTTGGCCACTTTATCAAAATTGGTAAAAATCCCTGGCGTAAAGGACATTAATTGGAACATTCACCAATATTTCCTCACTGATGAGACGATAAATAAATTGAGGTCAAAATCTGATATTAGAAGGCTCATAGACTAATGCATCGCAATAAATTTTTGAAACTACCAATAAGCCGTCAATTCCATTCAATCCACTGGACTATTTTATTCACCAATTACATCCAGTCCATTTTATCAATTTGATTCATTTTTAGGGCAAGCTAGTCGGTTTTAAATTCATTTGACCAGTTTACCCTTTTTAGGGTGATCTAATCAATTTTGAATAAATTATCCGATCCATTTGACTAGTTTACCTATTTTTAGGGCAATTCGGTTGATTTTGAATAAATCATCCTTTCACTCGATCGGTTTTATCAATTGATTTCATTCAATTCATTTGATTAGTTTAATTCATTTTTAGGGTTATCCATTCACTTTTCAATAAATAATCAAATTTCATTCAATGAATTTGACCATTTTACCCCTTTTGACACATCATGCGTCGATCAAAATAAACAATTCATTCGGGCTTTGTCCTCATTTTTTAGGACGAATGTTTCTTCTCACTCCAAATTGGCCAAATTTTTCAAGTCATTTTTCACTCAATCAATTGATCGGATTCATCAGGTATGGTATAGTGCCTACCTTAGCGGATTGCATTTTCATGCTAGGCCTACCCTTGGCATAAAAAGGGTTCTCCCATAGGACATGCATACCGATTTTTTATTCTTGCTTACTAATTCAGAGTATTTTTCTTTTGTTTTCCCCCTCCCCTGTATTCATAAAAATTTCATAAAACATGAAAACATGAAATAAAGTGTGAAAACAATTCTGATCTGATAAAGTTTAAAAATTACAAGTATTACTTGATTCTTGGGCAGGCCCTACAATGTGAACTTGAAAATTCATCTGAAAGCGCTCGTGTAAAACATTTAAGAGATTTCATTGCTCAAAGGAAAAAGGGGGCTATTAAGAGAGAAAAATGTGTATATATGTGCAAAGGAATTTTGTAGAAGTGCTTTTAAATTTTTTCAAACATTGGCAATAATGAAGCTTTTGTTCAGACAATTATTTGTTTTGTATAATACTCGTGTACATTTCATTCTTTATTGAGTTCATTAAGAGATTTCATGATGAATTTTAAGAAATAAGACCGAATTGAGAGTTTTTTCAACCTCCAGCCTGAAAATTCGCAAGTGTATGCTTTCTAAAATCCTTGTGTACACTAGATTGGTGATCCGAGCTATACAATAAGAGTGCTCAAAAATTAAAAGAGGTCACTCAAAAGGCCCATGAGATACCTTTTCTCCTTTACTTAACCCCAAAATAAAATCAGTCACATTGATTGATAAATTACAAATTGGAGCGAACTTTGCTTGGAAAAATGCCCATTGGTTTAATTAGATGCAATTCACATCTAAGTGAAAGCAAAAATGTGCATTATTCTTGTTTGTTTTGAAAATTTGGAATGATACTTTGAGCATTAGTTTCTCTACCTATACAGATTTTATCATTTGCTCTCCCATTTGAGCCTTTAAAAGAATAATTTCGTTTCAAATAAGTGCCTTGATGATCACTACCCTACATTGGAAATTATTAGATATCAAAAAGGGGAATGGATTTTCAATGACCATTTCGTTACTTTGGTTGTCATGAGGTGTAAGAATGGTACTTTGGCCGTCGTTTCTACAACCTAAACACTGATCATCCCTTGCATCCTCATTTGAGCTAAAATTGGTGGTTCTTTTCAAAGCACTTACGATTGTACCCCACATTGGGGAGGGAGATTGGAGAATTTTCCAAAAACAGAGAAAAGCAAAAATGCTAAAATTAAAAGGGAGAGAACCGCAATTTGGGGAAATTTGATTCCACTTGGGTTCCAATTTTGAAAAAAAAGAGAAGAAAAGGAAGAGTTTTGTCCGCGTGGATCGCCTATGTTTCACAAATATGGATGAACAAGGGTCTTCCTCACTCAGTTAATTCAGATACATGCCAGAAATTTCGCATTAATGAAAGTTTCCTTTCATAGTTATTGTAAGGAACGGAATACAAGTCAGGCCATCTTCTTTTCCAATCAAACATTCTATCCCTAGTTATCCCTTTTGAGCCTTCAGAATAAAATACTTCATTTGGCAACCCCTGAGAATCGCAAACCCCACACTGGGGCAAGTTTGAGTTGAAAAGGGAAAAGTTTCAAGAAGTGAAAAGTGATAATGCAACAAAATCAAAAGCAAAAGAAGAAAAGAGAACCTCAGTTCAAAAATAAATTGGGGCAAATTTTGTGAAAGTTCAAAAATGGCTGAAGGACGAAAAATCGAAAGAAAATGAAAGAGAAAAAGCCTCAATTGAGCATAAACTGGGGCAAATTCTGATTTAACCCTAAATAGGGTTGGTACAACAATGCGATCTCAGATTCTTCAAACCACTCTTGAAATCTGCCTTCAAGCCTTAACTTTTCTAAACACCCCACCGGACCCCATTACAAAAGCCGAAAGTCCTGACTTCTGTTCTTTGCAATGGCCCTGTCAAGAAAATTTCTGATGCCGGAACATTTTAGCTGTATTTCTGAATTGCTTGGGTATGGGGTTGAAGCTACTCACCATGTGAAAACCCACCAAGTTGAGGGAAAGGAAAAAGAGGCAAAAAGCAATGCAAGAAAAGTGAATGCAAGAAAAATGCAGAAAAAATTCAACGCTGAAGTCCCTCGTGAATGATGAGAAAAATGCAAACAAAGTCTGAGATTTTTTGAGTTCAAAATAGGGGCAATTTTGAAAAATGTGATTTTCGGTGCAATGTCCTTGAAAGTTTTATTCTTTAACTATCATTTTCAAGCAACATTATAAGCCTATAAAGTCCATCGCTGACTTATCCTTCATGACAACCCAAAGTGAGGATTATGCTCATAAGAAATCCATTGATCACTCATGATCATAAGGTTATAACCAGTTTTCACATGTTTAGTTATCGTTTCTACCCATTTGCTGCAAGCCTATAAAGCTCATATGTGGACTACGTTTTCTTAAGAAATAAGGGTGACAAACTCTTTGCTTTCACTAAGATGTGATGTTGAATGCATTACAATTTTGGGCACAAGAACCAGACAAATCTTGACCTCCCATTTTCTTTAGCCACCTCAAAATCAGAAATAACGTCCACTTGATTGGTTCTGCAAGTGGTGACCCGTTACCCTAAGCACCAATGCCAAGGTGGGGAAGAAATCTTCTGTGATTTGGTTTTATTTCAAGAAATTCATCATGAAATTTTCTTTTAGGAAACATAGTTTCTTACAGTGTTCAAATAAATGGAAAGTCATCTAAACAAGTTTTTGCAATTAAATGGCCCATACTGGGGCAAATTTTTGTTTATGAGATTTCGTGAGAATAAGCCCACACAGGGGCAAAATTTTTTATAGTCCATTTGAGGATTTCGTCAAAGATTCAAGCAAGACTTTCAAATCAATCACGCTACTCTTTCCATGAGTAGTAGTTGCATTAATTTTTAAAATAATTTAAGTGCATGTTTACTTTGGCAAGCCCCCTGTGCAAGTATCCATGGCTGAAATCGACGAAGAAGCGTAAGTCAGAATCTTACGAATCAAGGCCTCAAGGAGGAGCAACCAAGCCGTAATGCAAATCGATTGATCGGTTGCACAATAATTGGTGGAAACTGGGGCAAATTATTTTTTGAAAAAATTCTCAAAAAAATCAAACTTGAATTTAATTTCTTGTTCCTTGACAAATTTCAATTTGATCTCAGCGCCTGCCGCGCACCCTTCCATTCCCCATTCTTGACAACCACATTGAATTCACTGACTTCAACCACCGTTAGCATCGAGTCTATCTCACTAACGAGTGCGTCTTTATTCAACCACTGTTAGCATCGAGTCTATCTCACTAACGTGTGCGTTTTTGTTCAATCACCGTTAGCATCGAGTTTATCTCACTAACGTGTACGTTTTTCCACCACCGTTAGCATCGAGTCTATCTCACTAACGAGTGGGTCTTTATTCAGCCACCGTTAGCATTGAGTCTATCTCACTAATGAGTGCGTCTTTATTCAGCCACCGTTAGCATCGAGTCTATGTCACTAACGAGTGCGTCTTTATTCAACCACCGTTAGCATCGAGTCTATCTCACTAAAGTGTGTTTTTGTTCAATCACCGTTAGCATCGAGTCTATCTCACTAACGCGTGCGTTTTTGTTCAATCACTGTTAGCATCGAGTCAATCTCACTAACGTGTGCGTTTTTCCACCACCGTTAACATCGAATCTATCTCACTAACGAGTGGGTCTTTATTCAGCCACCGTTAGCATTGAGTCTATCTCACTAACGAGTGCGTCTTTATTCAACCACCGTTAGCATCGAGTCTATCTCACTAACGTGTGCGTTTTTGTTCAATCACCGTTAGCATCGAGCCTGTCTCACTAACGTGTGTGTTTTTGTTCAATCACCGTTAGCATCGAGTCAATCTCACTAACGTGTGCATTTTTCCACCACCGTTAGCATCGAGTCTATCTCACTAACGAGTGGGTCTTTATTCAGCCACTGTTAGCATTGAGTCTATCTCACTAACGAGTGCGTCTTTATTCAACCACCGTTAGCATCGAGTCTATCTCACTAACGTGTGCGTTTTTGTTCAATCACCATTAGCATCGAGCCTGTCTCACTAACGTGTGTGTTTTTGTTCAATCACTGTTAGCATCGAGTCAATCTCACTAACGTGTGCGTTTTTCCACCACCATAAGCATCGAGTCTATCTCACTAACGAGTGGGTCTTTATTCAGCCACCGTTAGCATTGAGTCTATCTCACTAACGAGTGGGTCTTTATTCAGCCACCGTTAGCATTGAATCTATCTCACTAACGAGTGCGTTTTTATTCAACCACCGTTAGCATCGAGTCTATCTCACTAACGAGTGCATCTTTATTCAACCACCGTTAGCATCGAGCCTGTCTCACTAACGTGTGTGTTTTTGTTCAATCACCGTTAGCATCGAGCCTATCTCACTAGCGTGTGCGTTTTACTCTACCACCGTTAGCATCGAGTCTATCTCACTAACGTGTGTGTTGTTTTAGTCTATCTCCGTTAGCATTGGGTTCATTCCACTAACGTGCCTTTCTATTTCCGATTTTCTCTACAGGGTCGGGTTTAATCCCACTGACCAGTTCATCATATTGGGGCAAATCTTCGGATAATTTTTCGAGCAAATCTTACACAGTTTCTTCATACATACCAGCATTTTATTTTGCCCCGCCACTAGTCGTTGGGTCAGTCCCACTAGTGCGCATTTCTTTTATTTTTCCGCTAGCCGTTGGGTCAGTCCCACTAGTGCGCATTTCTTTTATTTTGCCGCTAGCCGTTGGGTCAGTTGCCGCTAGCCGTTGGGTCAGTCCCACTAGCGTGCCTTTCATTTGCACTGCCACTAGCCGTTGGGTCAGTCCTACTAGTGCGCATTTCTTTTATTTTGCCGCTAGCCGTTGGGTCAGTCCCACTAGCGTGCCCTTCATTTGCACTGCCACTAGCCGTTGGGTCAGTCCTACTAGTGCGCATTTCTTTTATTTTATTTTGCCGCTAGCCGTTGGGTCAGTCCCACTAGTGTGCATTTTTATCACCACTGAACATGGGTTAGTCCCACTAGTGTGCATCATGATTTTAAATTTTATTCGGGCCAGTCCCATGATTTTAATTTTGTTCGGGCCAGCCCCACGATTTTAAACCTTGTTCGGGTCAATCCCGTTTTAAATTCCTGTTCGGGTCAGTCCCGTTTTAAATTTCCTGTTCGGGTCAATCCCGTTTTAAATTTCCTGCTCGGGTCAGTCCCGTTTTACATTCCTGTTCGGGTCAGTCCCGTTTTAAATTTCCTGTTCGGGTCAATCCCGTTTTAAATTTCCTGTTCGGGTCAGTCCCGTTTTAAATTTTATTCGGGTCAGTCCCACGATTTCAAATTTTATTCGGGTCAGTCCCATGATTTTTAAGTTTTGTTCGGGCCAGTCCCATGATTTAAATTTTATTCGGGTTAGTCCCATGATTTTAAATTTTTTTTCGGGTCAGTCCCATGATTTTTAAATTTTATTCGGGTCAGTCCCATGATTTTAAATTCTCATTCGGGTCAGTCCCATGGTTTAAAATTTTTTTTTTGTACAGTCTTCATTGTAAAAGCGTCAGTCATTCGAGTCGTTCGCAGCCGAATAACACAGGTAAGTATTTGGTGTCTACTTCTTTGTCTCAAGTTTTTCCAAAACTCAGACAAAGAGGGGCAAACTGTAGACACCAAATTTTTAAGGTATTTTATTTTTGATTAATTTCATTTACTTTTAGTCTTTTATTTTTAAGTCATTTTATCAAACTTTAATCATTTAATTTTTATTTTGTTTGTTTCGATTCTAGGTTTTTGGAAAAGAAAAAGAAAAAAAGGAAAAAAGAAAAAAGAAAAGTCAATCAAAGGAACAAGAATAAGACACATAAGCCTATTTGGAGGAGGAGATCTTGGCCTTTCATCTTAGGTTTAGTCTCTTTGGGGTGCCTTTAAAATGAAAACAGCCGCAAGATAGAAAAAGGGGGGTCGGATGAGGGAAGAGCAGAAAAAGAAAAGAAACTGAAAAAAAAGAAAAAAGAAACAGAGGAAGCCGAGAGAGGTTTCAGCAAAAATAAAACCAAAGAAAGACTGGGAATTTGAGGGAGACGACGGGGAGAAGGAAACAAACGGAAAACAGAGGAGGAGGGAAGGATCTAATCTTTTTAGGAGAGCAATAGAGGGAGCTTCGGTGAGAGAAAAAGCTAAGGGAAACAAGGGGGGCTTCGGTTGAAAATGGAGAAAAGAAAGACAAAAGAGGCAGAGCAAAAATTGGGAAATTGGAGGGATGTCTCGGGCGAGGGAACAAAAGAAAGCGAAAAAGGAAAAACAGGGGGGCTGCGTCAGGGAGCTGGAAAAGAACAAGAAAGATTGAAGGGGAAAAAGCCACGACAAAGAAAGAGAAAATCAGGAACGGCGGATGAAGGGAGAAAACAAGAAAACAGAAAAAGGAGGGCGGCGGACTAGGATGAAGAATAAGAAAAAGCGAAAGCCGTGAGCTTGAGAGGAGAAAAAGAAAAGGAAGAACCAGAGTTTCAAGGAGCCGGAAAAAAAAGGAAGGAGGGACTCCGGCTGGAAAACAGAGAAAGAATAGCAGGGATGGTGGGCAGGTAAGAAAAAGGAGGAACAAGGGGAGCCAAGGAAAACAGAGAGGGCCGCAACTGCAGTCAAAAACAGGAGAAAAGGGAAAACCGAGCAACAAGAAAAGGAAAAGGGGCGGCAGACGGCCACTCCCTTTCCAATAGCTCTTGAACAGACCATTGCCACCACCAGTCTTCATCCACCACCGCTGCTCGCCGCCATCTCGCCGGAATTCACCATCGTCGCCTGCGGATGCTCACCGAACGAAAGCACTGTAAGTTTCATTTCTCCCAAAAATTTTCCAATTCTTGTCTAGCTTTTGAAATGGAACTGCCGTGGCTTCCTCTAGTGTAATCTTTCTGCTAATTGGCCTCAATTCTGGAATATGCATGCTGTATATGTTGATTGAGCTGAATGTCTTGGTTTCTGATCATTTTTGGGGCTGGTTGTTACTTTAATTTGAGCAAGAATCTGGTAAAATTTTTATGCCCATTTGTTGTTCGGCAAAATGCCTGATTGAAAGCTTTAGTTGAAGGGGTGATTTGTCTGCATATTTGCGCATGAAGAAACTGGCCTAGTCGGCCAGTTCACTTCCTCGCATTCGAGAATTTTGATGTGTCTGTTCCTTATGCTTCCGGTCGAGTGAATTCGAATTGATGTTATAAGAGAGAGTGTTGTGAGTTTCATTGTTTGTTGGAATGGTCAAAATCGAAACCAAATTTCTGGTATTGCTAATCGAAAAGAAAGCTGAAATGCTTAACTGATATTAGCTCGTTGGAGAAGATGATCACTTGACCAAAATTGTGATTTCAGTCCCTCCATTTTCTTTTTGTTTTGTGATTTGGTCTTGGATTTTTACTGAGCTTCATAATTGGCCCCCAACACCTTCATAAGTACTTCAATTAGGCCCCTGCCTGCGTTGCATTTTAACCTCTCAAGTCTTCCCCTTGTTCACCATGGCCTCAAAATTTGGAAAAAATTAAATCCATTTTGCCTTTCTTGAGCTTAATCCTATGTTTGTCTACTTTATGTGATTTTTTGAAAATTTAATTTTGGGATTTAGATCATAGTTGTGGCTTAATGATCTTAGTTGATTTACCAATCTTGTTGGGTTTAGTTTTGGTTTAGGATGGGTAATAACTTTTGCTTGGATTTGTAAAAGTGGTTTAGTTTATTTTTGTTGGGTTTCTGACTTGGGCTTAGGAAGATAGAGCCCAACACTTTTGCTTGGGTTTTATTTGGGGTTTTAAAATTGAGTTTAATTGGCAAAAACAATTAGGCTAGCCCATCAGTTTTGCTTGGGTTTCGATTGGGCCAAGTGACTTCTGGCCCAACAAATAAAAGAAAGGGCCCAATGGCCTGTTAAGTCAAGAAGCCTGATGATGAAATTTCATTCCAGTCCCCTGACTTTCGGATATTTTCACTAAGGCCCTAAAAACTTTTAACTTCTTCCAATTGGGTCCCTAATTTAATTGTAAATAGGCCTCTAAACTTTATTTTTCTTTAATTTTGGCCCCAAAATTTTGTTAATCTTTACAATCAGGTCCTTTCTTCTCTTGACTTCTTAAATGTGGGTTGTTGACATGATTGATTCAAATTCATGTTTATTTTTATCCTTTATGATTATTTGTTAATTAAAGTGATGCCTTGACCTTTTCTTTGCATTTTGGAGGGTAAATAAGTGACTTTACTTCATTAGAGCCCCAACTCAAGGGAGGTACACTCTATCCCCTTATTCTTTACATTATTTGACCATATGTGCCCTATGTGATGTTACGTGCTTAATTGCATGCTTCTTAAATGTTTTATTATTTATTGATTGATTGATTTATTTCATTTATTTATTTATTCGCTTTATTTGCTTTAGTTTGTATATTTATTTTTAGTTCAATTTTGATCATTTGAAAGGCACTTGAATGCCAAATTTGTAATAGTTAGGTATTTATTCTAATTATTCATTTTTCCCCCGTTAGATTGTAATAGGTCCCCCTAAAAATGTAATAGTTAGGGCCTTAATTGCCTTATGTGCTATCTGTTACTGCTTTCATAGGGCTTTTGCATCTAGACAAGCATGCTTATGTGTTACGTGCTATGTGAAACTATGTGTTTTGCATGTCTATTTGCTTTAGTATTGTATCTGATTACGTGGATGAATGCACGTCACCGTGGCTAGTCCAATGCTAGTCATGGCCTTCCCCTCGAGCTCTCGCAAGTCCAATACTTGTGAGAGAATTTTAGAAAAAGGGCTAGTCCAATGCTAGACCCAATAGGCCGTCCCCTCTCGTTAGTACGAACTTGCATGTTTCACTACATTTCATACATTTTTTCTTAGTCTTCTAGCATTTGGCATGATCCTCCAATCCTTTCCCCTTCATTTTAGGTTTTTGCATCCTCATGCTAGTTATAGGGTACATTTGCTTGAGAGTCCCCTTTAGGTAAGGGAAACGAGCGAGTGTGGCTACAAAATAGCTTTAGCACGCTAGTTCTTCCTTCTAATCAAAGGGAAAATTAAAATCATGAAGATAGAAGTCATCCCCGCACCCGACTTGATGCATTCCTCTAGGTTCATCCACTCTCATTTTTATTATATCACTTCCTCACTTTCTTCATCCACACTCTCTCACTACTTATATTTTCCTCAATCCACATGCCATGTTCACATTTCTTTTCTTTCCCTATCACTCATTTATTTTCTACCTCACAAATTGCACCCAATTGCACTTATATGCATTTACTACTATTATACCATATTTTCATCCACTTGCACACAAACACCTTTATTTTCTCAATTGGCACACATGCACTTTTCTTACATTTGCACACATTGCACTTTTCTTACATTTGCACACATTGCACCTTTCTTACATTTGCACACATTGCACTTTTCTTACATTTGCAGACTTGCACTTACATTTGTATTTCTATCTTACTTTGCATTCCTCTTACATTTTTTCACACTTGCACTCATATTTGGGTCTTCATTTGCATTACCCATGACCTCTATGAGAGTTTTCCTTATTGGCCATCACAACTCATGTGATTGGGACCAAAAAACCTCGTACGAGACATTTTAGATTTAGGATTGCATTTTTTTCATATCCATTAGTCATATCCAACGTGCAACACATACTTTGGGTAGAAAAATTGGGAAAAGAAGGGCTAAGTCACGCAACTAGCTTTGGCTAGGGTAAGGGAGTGCCTTGGGCTTTGCCTTTGCCTTCTCCCTTATCAAATGTGACCCCCGATCCCTTTCTTTGGGTACGTAGACCTAAAAGTTCTTTAAAAAGGGTTTGTTTGCTTTTCTTTCCAAAAATCATTTTGGGTGACTTGGTACACCCTAACTCTATACCAAGTGGCGACTCCATTTTCCATTCAAAAACCCTTTTTGAACTTTGTTTGGCCAAACCGTCGCATTTCACAATCCCACAGCCTTTTATTTTCATTTTCACACACGTTCACATACATATCCCGCACACTACTCACATACTCAAAAAGTGGGGCGCGACATTGCCATGGTAAAATACATATTTACCATAATCATAATCATGGCCACAACCATAACCAAAATATTGAACTTTAGTTGCATTCACTTCTAGGAATGGACTAAAGCTAGTAATCAATAGACACAAAATACTTTTCAAAATTTTTTCTCTTGATATTGCTACTACAGGAGCATAAATATGTAGAGATATTATTTTCAACTAAGAAGTAATTCTAAGCATAGCATAATTGTGTACTTGAGGCCATACGTAAATGTATCATACCAAACTTTTGAAATAATAACCATTTTCAGGTGGCCAAATATTTTCTTTTAAAAAAAATGACCATCTTCAAGTGGTCGAATCTTTTTTGTTTAAGTATTTCATAGGAGAAGTGGATCCTCAAGCATAATTTTGATAAAAATAAATGGACATAATTGAAATAAGAAATATTACCTCCAAGATGCAGAAAAATATATGTTTGTTTTTAGTGTTACTCAGCAGTAGACACTTGTACTTTGCTATCATTCCAAGATTAGTATAAGCAATTGAAATAAGTTTGTGGGAAAGAAATTTACCTCAATAGTTCATCAAGGGTTTGCCCGAGAAAATGCCCAACAGTTGATTTGACACTGGCAGAATCTCAACAAAGTCTTGTGTTTCACTTTCGCTCAAGGAGAGTAGAGGCTCCGTTTTCACTTTTTGCTCAGAAGTAGACTCATGCTGATAACATGTTGTGAAACTAATAAAATAAACTACTAAAATATGGATTGAAATAGTAGAATAAGAAGCAAAGAGAGCATAGAGAACTATTCTTGTTATTTCAACTGATTAAAGGTGTTCATGTGTTACAAAGAAAGGTTAGGACACCTATATATATATAGGTAATACAAGATCAAAGATACATGAATCCTGTTAAACACTCATTCATGAATTTAGTACTCCAAGTACATCAATTGAATAGCTCCATAAATGAACTGAAAGGATTCATCCAATGTATCTCCTTCATTCAATGTACCAATGAATCTGGTGGATAATTATGAATCAACCTTCTTGGCAATAAAAATGGATATCCACATCTTTAGTCGTTTCATAACACTTTCACATATACTAACAAATATGACATCTTTTGTTTTTGCTCTTTCATGGGCATACTAAACAATTTATTTCTTATTATATTTAGTAATTGTTAGTTAACTCATCATTTAAACACTAGAATGCTTTTTAAATTGAATTACAACCCATAAATAATTCGTAAATTATTGCCATCTATAATATCAAATAACAAACACTCATCAATAGACCCTAGCAACCTAACGTCAAAAACTAGTTGTACATACAAATAGTTTTATGCTTAAAAAGGCTATGATTAATGGCAAATTTCTAAATATTCAATATGATAAAAAAAAGGACTTGAGGATACATGTGTATTTACAAAACTATTTCTTCAAGCTTGAAGTGATTGGTATTACATTGTAAACTTGATTTTAAATTAAGTCTGGAATCTGATTTGTTCTGGAAACTTCATTTAATATGAACGTTATGGACAGTAAACTTGCAGCTGATAAACTTTAATCATGATGTAAATTGGATTTTGGACCAATTGACATGCTTAAGATGAAGGAAAGTGACTTGATATTTTATGATATTAAAGAGCATGAAGAAAAAAATCCGATATCTACTGTAGATATACCCAAGGATTTAATTCTAACTCTCGGCATGGAATTTGAAACTGAAGAGGCAGATTATAAGTTCTATCTAGCATATGCAAAAGTTCTTGATTTGGTACTGAAGTGAGTGGAGAGCATAAATACAAAAAGAATGACAGGATGCTCGACAGAATTTTTTGTTGTTCTCGTGAAAGAAAAACGTGATGTTAATGTTAAATATCTTTGTCATGAAACAAGGTGCAACTATCTTGCAAAGATGAAAATTAGCCGTCACTAATCTAGAAAATATCGTGTGGTGCAATTCTTGGCCAACCATAATCATGAGTTATCAGCTTCACGTAAGACATAGGTCTCATAGGACAATTACTAGTGCCCAAGAAACTGAAATTGAGTTGAATAGAAGTTGTGAAATACCTCCAAAATGATCACTTGAACTTATATTCAAACAGATTGGGGGTCAAGCATATTTTAGATCTTATTTGTGATTATTTGAAAAACTACTTGAGGTCCAAAAGATCTCAAGTAATGACTCAAAGAGATACAAGAGATGTAACTGAATATGTGCAAAAAAAAATGCAACTAAAGGATTCAAATTTCTTCAATGTAATTCAAGTAGATGAAGATGACTTAATAACAAATATCTTCTTGGCTGATGTAAAAATGAGAACTGGTTATGCTCATTTTGATAACATGATTTGCTTCGATACTACTTATTGAAAAAATAAAGATTACAAGATAATTGCATTGTTTGTGGGTGTGAATCATCATAAGTAAACAATGGTTTTTGGGGCTTGCTATTGTATGATAAGATTATAAGAGCTTTTGCATGGTTGTTTTATATGTTTTTCCGGGCTATGATGGAAAAAACTCCAAGAACAATTTGTACAAATCAAGTTGTAAGCACGGCTGCAACATTGGCTTCCTAATGGCTAACTACATATCATTGTATTTGTGTATGGCATGTATATCAAAATAGAGCTATTTATTTTAAGGATGCTTTGTGGAGTTTAAAGAATTTGCTAATTGTTTAAGCAAATGTATATAAGAGTATGAAGGTGTTGATGATTTTACAAGTGCAGGAGATAAAATGCTGAAGGATGCCACCTTGAGGATAACAAGTGGTGTTTGGCAAAAGAAATGGGTTCTAGTATAAGGTAGAAAAATCTTGTGTTGATATGAATACAACCCAGCGAATTGAGACTATAAACAATGTTTTGAAAAAATATGTTAGTTACAAAAATAACTTGCTTGAATTTTTGAGCATTTTCAATGGCTATTAGATGATCGGTGATATAAAAAGTCTAAAGCTAATTTTAAAGCTAGTCAAATTACTACAACGATAACAATACCAGTGCAAATTTTGAAGCCTGCAGCTAGAGCATATATGTTTGAAGTTTTTGAACAATTTCAAAGCCAATTGTGTGAGACAATTGATTGCAACCCTGAGATTGGCAGAGAAGTAGGAAGTCAGATAGTGTATATGATTACACCTTTGGGTAAGGATCATCAACATCTTGTTACATATGATTCTTCTAGAGATTCTACTTCTTATAGTTGTAAAACAATTGAATTTGCAGGTATTTTATGTTTGCATTTTTTAAAAGTTTTAAATACTATGAATGTTGCAAAAATCTTATCAATTGAATGATAAGAAATTATTAGTTTATTATAAAATCTTATCGAATCATTTTGTATCAATTGAATGATATTGACTCAATATACACGCAACAAACAACTTTGTGTATGATTCAAGTAGTAAAGACATAGTGTGAAATTCCTTTTACATTTAGATATTACTATTGAAGCTATAAATATTTAGCATAATCCTAACAACTTCAATTTCTTCGTAGCAATGTATCAAAGTCGTAACGAGGAAAATGTCTGCTCTCTTACGCAGTGAATGCCTAGGGGGTCTGGGTTGGGCGTGATCTAATATAACACGTTCAAATTGGGTTGGGTTTACCCCTTAATTCCCATTGGCACAATCTGTCTACTTATTAGGCTTGGCCTTAGTCAATTTTGTCTGATCTTGGTAGACAGAACAGAAGAACAATGTGCACTTATTCTTCTACTGGGCTATTAAGAAACAACCTAATTATTGGGGTTTTCAAATTGGATTGGAAAACCAAAATCCAGCCCAATTCAATTTGAAAAACTGGGGGTACACAAACGGGGTTTGAGAGCTGAGAGATTAGGTATGTGAGGACTTGGAAATTCATCTATATTTTTCTTATAATTCTCTTATTTTGAATAAGTTAATTTATAAATTCCTTTTACTACCAATTTACTCTCTCAATAGGTGTAATATATACTAGAATCGAGAGTTTACCTTTACGTTTATAGTTAGCGTAAATTAGTGTTTTTGTGCACTTTGACCATGTGATCACTTGGTGAGGCGTGTGTACTAAATTTGGTGGTTAAGAGTGAGTTTTAGATAAGAGGAAGTGGGTGATTAGAAGTGCTATTCATAAGTTAGTGAATCATAAGTTAGAAAACAAGTACACGAGAGTTAAGGAAAATAGGTTTGAACCGACGTGCGTCGTTTGCTACTGATTGAGTACACCACTTGACCACTACTTTCTTACCCTAATTTTATTATTTTTATTTCACCTAATCCTCCCTAAATTACCCCTTAATCCAGCCATCTTTGTTGACTAAGGAAAAGGACAAAAAGAAAAAAAAATGAGAGAAAACTTGCCTTTGACAAGTGTCAAAGATCCAAGGGTTGGTTGACCAAATGTGTCTTCTTTCTTCTTATCTTTCTTCTTGGTTCATTTTTCTTCATTCCCTTCTCGTGTTGGCCGAAAATTGGGAGAGAAAAACAAGAGAGAAAACCTCCAACTCCAATCTTGAATCTTGCCTTGTTTGAGTTGAAACCACAAAACTAAGCCGATTAAACTAGCACCAAGGAGCTAAGGAAGCTTTTTGTGGAGTTATTTGGAGAGAAATAGCTTGGTTCTTCACTTTCTTCAAGTGTTTTGGAAGATATAAGTCTAAAATTCCCTTTTCTTTCTCGTTTTAGCAAAATATGGGATAGATGCCTTGAATCTTGAATTATGTTGGATGATACTCTAGTTTTGGTGAAAATTAGCGAATTTCAGTTAGGATTTGTGATTTTTCAGCTTTGATTTATGATGTTTATCTCTAATATGTTGGTATTGAGCTTGGAAATGGAATTTGTGAGATGATTAGCGGCTTGATTGTGATATTTAGCCGTAAAAGATGAAATTTCAGCTTTGTCAAGCAATTTCCAGCTTTGATGAGTAGTTTTAGGGTTGATATGCAAAATTCCAGTATTTGGTGGTGAATTTCAGTTCTGTCCTATTTTTGGACTCAACTTGAGCTGCGAATTTCTCTATGTTTTAGACTGAATCAGCTTTTGGACAAAGCATGAAAGTTATAGGGATTTGAGTTAGCTTTCTACCTACAAAATTTCAGATCAATTGGATCACTTTAGCTTATGATTTGGCCAAAGAACTTCTGACTGCACAAAAACTCTAATTTTCCTGACCTGTTTTACATGTGCTTCTGACCATCCATTTTTGACCCTGAAAATGCGAGAAATGGGTGTCAATGTCTCATAGGAAATGTAGGTCTATGTCTTAGCTTCGAAACGCCATAACATTTACCTTGATCCAATATATCTTACTACAGTTATGACCCAAAACACCGAAGGATAACAAATCTGCCGCTTATAATTTCTTCTTTAAACTGGTTTCCAGCTTTGATATCCATGGTGATAAGTTTATTATTTGGTTTGTTTCGTTGGTTGAGGTCTTGAATAGTTGTATGCTGTTGGTTATCACTTATGGTTGGATTGGAGGTTTGTTGGCTTGTGAATCCAAGTTGTACTTGGATGGGAAAAGTAAGAAAATAGGGGAAATGCTGCCCAAATTTTTATTACTTGCTCTTATGAATATTAGTGAGATATAGGGTTTGATTTTGGATTAGTTGGATCTTAAGTTACATATGTATCCTTGAATGCACTTCAATAGTAGTATATGAGTTGTTTTTGACCAAGATTTGGTATCAACTAAGATGAAATGTGTTTATCTAGAAAACTTTGAATTATATTTGCTCACTTCAAGTTGGGATTGGTTGTTCTTTCAACTACTGATTTCTGAAATTTTCTTTCGTTATGTTTGAATTTGAGAAATGACTCAAGTTTTTTCATGACTTGGAAGTTCAAATGTTATTATTCACTCTAAAACTGTATTTTCATATTTGCACTAGTAATTTCTGAATTTTTGATGGTTCATCTAGATTTTGATTAGTTGAACCATAATACCTTATTTTGACTGAACTAGGTTTCTTTGGTGATCCGGAGTACAACTCGGAAGGAAACTTTTGACATATCTCTTACTCATATTGGTGAGTGTTCCAACTGCATGTTATCTGCTCATTGTTACTAGAAGATTTGATATTTCATAGGTGAGTGTGTACTTTATCGCACTTGACCTAACTCAACTAAACACTTGATATCTCATTCATGCATGTACAAGTAACTTGCTTTGCATGTGACCTGTACATTGTCTTGAAATACTTGAAATGCATGGAAATGTGACATGCTAGACGTTATTTGTGACTTGGTCAGGGCTAGGCGAGTGTGCCCTTATTCGCACTCGTCCTCCCCGTCTTGAATAATCTTGCACTTGCTCGAACCTGATTGACCTGTACTTGTATTTGTACTTGTGCTTGATTTGTAAGTGCTGAGCGGCAGTATGTACCACATTCAATCCGAGTGGGAGGTGCCTCTCATTCCCGTCTCCGTACTTTTCTCTTGATTAAGTCGATTGGTCATCGACTATACTGATCACTTGGGAACCCAAACCCCATTGGCTAGTTAATCAAGTCGAGCCGGCAAGGGCTTGGTAGATTAGATAACGAACCATAGATCTCTTGTTTTGTCGAGTGGAGTGTTATCTTCTCGACTAATCGGTATGCTCGAATATTACCACACGTGTTTATCTTGGCGTTCGGGCCCAGTAAGGGGGTTGATTGGTGGATGGAAATTGGTGTAAAGTGGAGATCTACAGTTATGGTTTGCTTCTTTAAACGTTGACGGAGTGTCAATGGGTTCGGATCAAGTAATGCAGCGGGAATTTGGCTCTTGAGAGTCATCTATATCCTTATACTTTGAAATGATTGTTACTTGTAGTGTTCTTGTTTCTTTTTAAAAACTTTACACTCGCTCATTTTGAGATTTGTACTCAAAGTGTTATTGCTCACTTTTATGAACTTTTGTACTCGCTACTTTGATATTGCAAGTTTCACATAATGACCAACTTGCTATTTGGGTCTGCATGATATTTTGGAACCTCACTGAGTTTCGGCTCACTCTATTAGTTTCTTTTGTTTTCCTTACAGGGGGTACGAGTAAGGGCGTGATGCTGGTACAGACTAGCATAGTCTAGTTTTTGAATTTTTGCGATTGTACTCGCGCTAGTGCTTGGTTAGGGTTGAATGTATGTGGAATTCATATCTTTTGTTATATTTGGGATTGTATTAATGTTTGGACTAGAAATGAATGTGCATGTACGTTCCAAACTTGAGAATTGTTATTCCATTTATGCTTGAGGTTGTCAACTATTTTATTTGACATAAGTGAGCGAGTCCTGGCGAGAGCTAGGCAGGCAGTCCGCTAAGCCCTGGGGTACGCCCTAGGGGGAGGTGGGGTCGTTACAAGGTAATGGATTGGGTAGCAGTTCACATCTTGTATACACCAAAGGTAACTGACTCGTTTCATTGTAAGAGTAAATTAGGAGTTTACGGTACGACATTTCTATCGTCTTATAATCCGCGCCTAGTAGCAGGCGGTTATTGTCCAATTTTACCAACCGTTTGATTGCCACTTTGGAATAGCAATGATAATCACCATTAAAACCTCCGATTATTGATTTTCTTGTTTGGTTTATTCACAGTCATCAATGGGAATGGAAGCCCGATTCAACAATGATTTTCCTCTGAATAAATAAAAAGTTTTGTCCAAAACAAACAAAACAAAATTTGTATATAAAATTAATATTGCAATCATTAATATAATACATTTTTAACTAGAATAAAGTCTTTTATAATACATAAAGGCCATCTACAATAATACAAGAAAGTCCAATGATGGTACCAGCGAAGTTCGCATTCTGATCAACATATGCCAAGTTAGCATAATAACTTTCAAATCCAAAAAGTTCAATACTATCACAAAAGTCCAGTCCATGATGGTACTAGCTCTTTAATAGACAAAAAAAACTAGATGCAATGGTTGATTTTTAACAGTTAGTAGGATAAAGAAGGCCAATTATATATGCATACTTTGCATCAACTGGAAGTTGAAAAAATATATTCAGTTTGGTTTCTTCATTACAGAGGATATCAGCAGCTTTAAAAATGTCAGTTGTAGGGAGCCCAAGTTTGTAAAACTCTTCCACTATTGTGTTCCTTATAGTAGATGCTAGCTGTTCACGGAAGTCTTCATTTGCCATTACCCCCAACAACATGGGTGGTTAGAACTTGTAAATTATTAGTTTCAAAACAAAGAAATTGTTAGCACAAAAAATCAAGCAGTGGAAGTAATATTAAAATCTTACAAATATGAAAGGCATTGGAGGGAATAAAATATTCTACTTCAATTCATTAATTTTCCTCAACTACAAACTTAGAATTCCAAGTCCTTAAATAGAGAAATATAGCCATAAATTCTGTTCTAATTATAATACCAAAACATGACTCAACTTTATTTCCCAAACCAACTGTGATACCAAATCTAATATAATTATAAAATAATTTCAATTTCTAAAACTATTAAAATTATAAATATGCTTGGATTAAAATATGTCAATAATGCCTCTCTTAAACCAAGTTATTGATGTTGTCATCTCTAATACCATCACGACTTTCAATCGCCTTTGTAGCCTCTGTAGCAATGTAACTTAAGTGCAACTCCGATTTGCAACTGATACCCATATGCATATTTACGCGTAAAAATGGGCTATTTGCATACAATTTTGCTTCTAATTTTCTTTGATAAAAAAAAGTCATCCATATTGACTCTTTTGCAATTAGAGCCACCATATTTTCTTGAATAACAATCCACATAACTTTCAACTAACAAATCATGTCTTTCATGATCTTTTTTATGGTAATAATTTTCACCATTGACAAATTCTCTCTCCATGGCAATTCAAAACAATTAAAGTACGTTTACAAAATTTTTCTTCCTTACTTGAATTTCTTAGCCTCCCTGGCTTCATGCTTGATCAAACACCACTGTCACAATCAACAATCTGGCAGGACTTTTTTTTCTAATTACTACACAACACCAACAATCTCAACAGAGTCCCTCTTTTTAGACCTCTGTCTAAATAGGGTCACTTTTCCCTAAATCCAATTAGTGAATGAATACTCCAAGACCAACTTTCATGGTCCAATTTTTCAATATACGAGTATTTTACCGCAACCTCTATACCCTTTGATGGTATAGGATTCTCTATCAAAAACTTTGTGCACCCTCCAGGCACCACAGACACCTCAGTATTAAACTCTTGAATCCAAGACTCTGATACTACTTGTTAGCACAAAAAATCACGCAGCGGAAATAACATTAAAATCTTACAAATAAGAAAAGCTTGAGAGAAAACAAAATATTCTGTTTCAATTCATTAATTTTCCTCAACTGCAAACTTAGGACTTCAAGTCCTTAAATAGCGAAACATAACCACAAATCTTGTTATAATTATAATACCAAAACATGACTCAATTCTATTTTCTAAACCAACTGTGATACCAAATCTAATATAATTATAAAGTAACAAATCAATTTTTGAAACTATTAAAATTCTAAATATGTTTGGTTTAAAATATGTCAATAGAATTTGTAGATTATTCTCTTTGACCACCAATTGAAGAATCTATGAAGTTGCTCAAGTCTTGGATGTTTCTATTTTTCAAGTGAATTCCAAAATAATGTATTTTCGCATTGGACGGAGTCATCCTTGGTTACTCAAGTCAGATTAAAGACATTGCCCCACCATCTACAATTTAGACTAGCAGTACTAACAGGGGAATTGCTTTTTGTACAAGTTATGGAAATTTGCTCTGTTTGGATTACCTGTTCTTTAGAGTATTTTTTAAATATTTTACTATAGCAATATATGTAAAAAAAATTTATTGTAGATGTTTTAATGGTGTTTTTGGGGTTATTTTTGAATTATATTTTGAGACATTTTAAAAATTTAAAATTTTAATGAGATATTTTTAAAATTTTATCAAAACTTTACCACCACTCCGCTACCTCTTCCCCCCCTCCTCCTTTCTCCCTTTCCTCCTTCCTCCCCTCCCCTTCCTCTCCTTCCTCCTCCTGTCTCCCGCAAACCCTCTCCCCTTGCCCCCTCTGTGGTCACTACTCGTGACTAGAAATTGTCGCCATAGCCGGTGACCAGATTATAGTGGTGGTGGTTGTTTTTCTTACCCAAAAAATTGAGGTTCAAATACACAGATATTCAAACCTGTATGATGGCTACAAGATTCTTCAAGTAACTTATGATCATGGAGCAGATACTATTTATATTATTTTTAAATAAATTTTATATACACCGATAGTTTATACACTATCATGATTGAATGCATAACATACAAGCAAGATTTGGATTTCAAATTGAAATGTAGATGAGTTTTTGTGCATCTAATAATAATGGTGTATTCTTTTCATAACCAGTAAGTCCGGATCAAATCACTTTCCTCTTCAATGGGGCTGATACCCAACTTGTAAATTCCACTACTTAAATGTAGCTTAAATTAATGGACCTAGCCTATTTTGGACAAGCGAGTGATTGATTTTATGATAATTTAAGAAACTTCCCCTGAGAATTCTAACAATATCACCGACCTTCTCTCAACTTTCAAAAACATCACCTATCTCCCCAAATCCAAACTTCTTTTAATGCTTTAGCCCATGTGAGATAACATAACATTGAAAACCACTTTTAGGAAATAAAAAAGATTTTCATACCACAAAAAGTCTTACTTATTACAAATTTGTATAGAAATAAAAGGTTGAGAAACAAAAACAAGTTGCAAGAATATATTCTTAAAATTTTGGCTAAAAACTGTTAATCATTCAATTAAGTTTGGTTTATAGATTGTTAAATTATATTTCAGGATTTATTAGTACATATTACAAAATAGAAATTCAAGAAAACTATTTGAATCCAAGAAAAAGCATTTCTACTGAGAAAAAGAACAATTTAAAGCATTTCTATTATTTGTATTAGCTACTACATCTTGTTTTGTAGAGAAAAAATGGTACACTCAAGAGCTCTAGACAATAGCTCACAATGTTGTAAGAAGATATTAAAAGAAAATTTGCGTTTAAGTATATAGTAATCAGAAAAATACGCCTTCAAATGCCTAAGTTAGTGCCACTACATGAAAAAGGATCATTAGTGTCGACATTTTTTAGCAACAACATAAATCTTGTCACAGAATAGCTATTTCAGCCACAATAGCATGGCTTGTCATAGTTTTTATCCAGGGAGTGAAGTCTTTAATGACAACGATGGTATGTTTTCATTGATTTATTTTTGCTAGATCATGCCGGTGATCTGGCATTTTCAATACTGACAAGTGGTGAATGTCATCACTGAATCTACACCCTATTCTGATTACTCTTCATGCAGTGTCACTAAAACACGTCCCTCGAAGTGGTGACAACTTTAGCTGCCATAGAATTGTCCTCAATTCTGCACAAATTACTTTTGCATTAATCTTGGTCATTTTATTAGTTCAAACAACCATTCACTTGTTTTAAAAAAAGTAAATTATCAACTAAAACATGCTTTTCTACCTTTTAAGTTTCTCTGCTTGATTGAATCATTAAAAATTTAACAAAAGTTTTAGTGATATTATGAACTTAAAAATTATTCTAACCTACAACAAAATTTTTTGTGAAAAAGAAAGCATTGAAGGTCTAGTATACTTAATTAAAATGTTTAAGTTAAAACAAAGAAAAGCAAAAAACCTTTCTTTGAAAATTGAAAGAAAAAAAAGCAAAACTGAAAATTGGATCAAAATTTTTGTTCAAAATGAAAGAAAAGCATTAGTGGGATTTGAAAATTGGTGGAGGCATACTTTTGTAAGTGAAAATTTGGGATAAGTTTGATACTTAGGCCTTTCTCTCTTGCGTTCCAACTCTCTCACTTAAGTGAAAATTTTGTAAACATTCAAAATGAATGAAACACACACACACTCTCTCTCACTTTCTCCTAGACATGTGGTCTCTCTCTCTCTCTCACTTCTGCTCTCAGTCTCTCTCTAGTTTCAATCCTCCATATTAAGCTGTTTATTTTGATGTCTTCTTTATGCACTTGCCATAAAAAGGTAAACTTCTCTTCTTCTTACTCAATTTTCAATTTTCCCCAAATTTCATTCACCCAATCTTTTACTCCGAACATTCAATTTTTGGGTAAATTCTCTTCTTCTTCATCATTTGTCTCGTTTCTCCTTAGTTTCTCACCCGGGTTATGCTTTCTCTAGCTTTTTGGGGTGAAAGATTGTTATTCTCAGTGATGCCCTAAATTTTTATTACCCTAAATTAATTTAACTTGAGCTTTGTTGTGTACCTCAAATAATGGAGATTTTGTAATCTTAGAGGTGTGTTTTGAATCATTTTGTGGTTGTGGGTTACTTTGGTTGTCTATGCAATTTCTTACTCATTCCATGCGTGGGTAATATCTATATGTAGTATCATAGTTGACGGGCCATAATTTCTTGACTAGTACATAGTGTGGTTATGTAGTATCAGTAGTATATTTTGTTTGTTCTAAATGCTTGTGGTTTTATTCTTTATATTATTATAACAATTTTATAATTTTTTCCTTTGAATTATGGAATTGTCCCCATGGAACTAGTTGAAGTTTTGGTACGAGAAAATATGGCATGTGTGAGAACTTATAGCTTTTGGCTTAGAATTGCAAGTATAAGTTGCCTTAGTAGTTTTGTTTGCTAGGATATTGAAACTTTTGCCTAATATAATTCAGACTTTGAATTACACATTATTGAGCCTAAGAAGTTTATTATTTTTCATCATTTTTTTTATAGTTTTAGCTAGAAAGAATGGTGCAACAGAGACAGTTTTTGGTCCACCTCTTTGTTTAGCTCATGGTTTCTTTATTACCCAATTAAAAGGTCTAGTAGGTTCATGTCTAGGTTGTGCCCACTTTCAATGAACTATGAATTTAGTGCAATGAAACTTATAGAATTATGTTTCCATTAACTTTTATAAAATCTCCTTTTGGAAGGTAATCTATTCAAAGTTTGAAGTTTCAACTATTCGTATGTTTGTATTCACTTTATGTTAACTTAAGAGTTCTCTGATTATGAAGCAATAAAACTATTAACAAGTGCTCTAAACTTAGTTAAAGTCCTATAACATATTTGCTAATGCAGCATAATTATTTTTTGGCAACCTTTTGCTCTTATATTGTATTTGGATTTAGAAGGAATAGTTTAAAGTTATACTAGAAGGATTTATCATGGTGAGAGTTTAGATGAATCTAATAATGATGAAAGTGATGAAATAGATAGAGATGAGAAACATAGTGATTGTGATGATATCCTAGAAATGTTAACTGATCTTTATCAGGCTATCTTGATCAACTGATTATAACAATGACAACAAAATGTTGGCACTGAACAAAAAGTCTCATTGACAATGATATTGTCACTGAATGTACAACAGGAATGACAATAAAGCGTTGTCACTAAATGGTCTAGCACCAGTGACAACAAGCCACTTGTGACACATTGACCACTCAATAGTAACAACTTCATGTATAATTTGTTTGACAAAGCTGAAGTCATCATAATATATAAATAATGAGTGGCAACAAAGATTGTCATAAACGTTTTTCATTCAATAACGACTTTTTATGTTTTGAGACTATTCACATTTACTGACGAGTCTTCGGTGATGACTGAGTGGTAATCTTGATGCTGTCGATGACATTCATTAGTGATGACTTTCGAATTTTCTGTGACCAGAAATGTTGTCACTGTTGATATTTTTCTTGTAGCGTGCCAAATTTGTGATAACATTTTTGTTAATAATGATACTAAATTGAATAATCGAATAATGGTATTGCAATCAGTTAAAGAGAGTGTTTTTAAAATCGAAAGAATAATAACCTAAAAATTTCTAGATAATACTAGTATAGCAATTGTTTCTTTTACAAAAAGAAAAAGAAAAGAAGGGATTACAACCTAACAATTGATTGTGTTGATCTCATCATAGATCATAAGTTCATTAAGTTTGTGTGCATTACTTTTTTAGCCAATAGTAGTGTGCCCAAAATTAGTATTATTTCTTGCATACAACCCATCTAGTAAGTATATTTTCCATCTTTTTGAACCAAAATTTCTATAGCTGGTTAGCTATTTTACAAAACAACATTAACAAGGCTGTCTACTTTTAGCGAGATTCTACAATTTCTTTTCGGTATTATACATTCGAGTTAAATTCACCATTAAATGATAAAATAAATATTTTTGACTCTTAGATTATAATAATTTCAAACATTTGAAATATACATTATTATCATCATTTAGAGATACAAATTGAGAAATTGATTTCCAAAAAGATCATAGCATCTTCTCTCCTTTTAAAGGTCTTTAAGGCATATTGACATCTATTAGTTTTAGAAATTGTTAAATCATTGATTGAGAATATGTTACTCTTTGTCCAATAAGAATTGTCAAAGAAGATAAAGACTTTCCCCTGGTGATCAAGTTTTAAGGGGCACATTTTCTTTCCTTGAACATACTAAGCTTCTACTAGAAATATTAAAAAAAAATACAAAAAAAGAAAAGATCACTCTATATATAGCAAGTCATATCTCGTTGAATGATGTGGCAATCATTCATTAGATTTCAACGTAGGAAACAACAGTGACATTTGGATAGGTTATTATTTGGAATATTATTTGAGATATAGAAGTGTCGACTTTTGTGAAAAATAGAAGTACCAAATAAGCATTTGGACAGCAAATAATTATTGTGAATAATTGTTTGAAAAGTTAAAACATTTTTTATTCTTTTTTCACCAAGAGGATAGTCACCAAAGTAAACGGTTCATAATCAGAGGATAATTGTTCGACACTGGGGTTCATGATCATGGCCTACTACCTAGATCATGCAATCCCATTATTTTAAGTGCTATTAAAATTGGAATAAGTTCTAATTGTGAGGACCCAAAATTTTTCTTATTTTTATTTTATTTTACTGGCTTATTTAATTATTTATTCACCTGTTTACCCAAATAATTTATTTCACTCGTTTTAAATCCATTTGTATGCAAAAATGTCCCTTTTATAATTTTAAAATGTTTCGTTAGCAAATTTAATTTCTCTACTGCTCGTTTAGCGAGAAATAACGAGTACACATTTTTCGAGATAATATTCTATTCGAGAGTGCATTAGTTTTGGAGAATTAAGAATGATCAATAGTAGATTAAAAAAAGTTAATTGAGCGATTAGATGTGAGTGAGTTCAAATTAAACTTTTATCGCGCGCGCGTCAATAGTTTCCCGAAAGTCATGCCGGTACGACTAATTGGAGATTTGAGAAATTAATACTAGACTACTAAGGGTGAGTAATTACCATATTAAAGGAGGTACCTTGGAAGATTAGTGCATAAGTGTACCAAATGAGAGAGAAAGTGGTAGTACGAAACCCTATCGAGTCACTATTAAAAGTTGACTTTTGCCCAACACATATGGCTACTATTTCATTCTTTCCCTCCAAGCAATTAGACTACCAAACCCTTATCTCTCTCTCCTCATTCCCTCATTGTTTCAGCCTACCAACACAAGACAAAAAAGAGGGAAGAAAGAAAGCTTCATCCTCTAGCTCTAAGCTTGCTCGTTCTTCATCATCCAACTTACAAATTCCTTGGGTTCTTGTTCTAGCTTGAAGAGAAGAGAGGGGCCGGCTAGTTAAGGCCTGTTTTAAGGAGTTTCTGACAACAAAAATATAGAGTTTCATCTTGAGTTTTGAAGGTATAAACATCTCCATCAAAGATTTTACTTTCTTGTTTCATTTTTTGGTTTTGAAGCTTGTAGCTTCCTTATTGTTGTTGCTTGGATTTGGTTGGTTGAAGTGGGCTCTATGAACTCCCACCTTGGTTATATGTGGGCTGCCATGATGTTTATGTGTGTGTTAGTGTGTTTGTGATGAGTTTTACTAGAAGAAACTAGAAGAGGAAAAAGAAAGAGAGAAAACCGTGAGAGGAAGCAAGATGGCCGAATCTGTCCAGTGAATTTCGTGATGTATTTTGAAATTTTGTTGGTTGTTTGGCTGTGAAATTAGTTGATATATGTTGTATATTGTGTATAGAAAGTGTCTACCAAAAATCATTTGATTTGGTTGAGCAAAACTTGAAATTTTCAAATTTGCAAGAAATCTAGAAATGGTCATTCGAAGGCCTGAACAGTGTATCTTTGATCGAACATAACTCTTTGTACAAAAGTCAAAATCAAGTGCCATTTATGGTATTTGAAACTAGACATCCGTAGCTTTCTAATGGTATAAAAATCACTATCTAGTTCATTTTGTGTGAACTGCAGTGAACTGGTAAAGTCGGCTGTTCTGTTCAGCCAGTTCATTCGAATGGAAATGAGAAGCTGTAATTTGTGGCTTGAATTTGAACTACTTGTGAACTGATTTTGGAAATGATTTCTTCCGACGAAATGTAGCTTTTGGAACCTAGTTTCCAACACCACCAACCATTCTTTATTTGAGTTTGTATAGAACGAGATATGGCCTGATTTTTAAATTGCAGCAAAACTGGAAACTGGAAAGTTTCTTCCCTCTTGCTGGCCGAATTGTTTTGGAATGTTTTGTTTCGAAAATTTTGCTGTCAATTACCTCTAAATTGCTCATTGGATGTTTATGGAACCTTAGTTTCAACATTTGAGCTAATTGAGGCTGATTGTGTGGGACAAAACATTTGAAAAGGAAAGATGGCTAAATGATACTTTTCAAAGATAGCTTTTCAAATCTAGAAAATGACTGAACAGTTTACAAAACGCGACCAACTTTGAACTGATGTATCTCGATACTCGAAACTCCGAATTTAGTTTTGTTTGTTGTGTTTGAAACCATGTTTAAAACTCTTATGTGTTATGAATTTCAAAGGTTGATTCACTTTCTGTGAATTATGTCAAATTTCCAAAGTTTGCTGAAAAACCAAGACTGGTTCAAACCTGTCTTCTTGGAACTGAAATTTTGAGCTGAATTATGAATACTTTCTAGTTGGAATCATGGAAAAATGTCTTCTGAGAACTTTTAGTACTCTGAATTTAGTTTCCAACGGTATAAAGTTTTTCATTTTTGGACTTACGAAACTCGAGATACGATTTTTTCAAAGTAATGTCACTCAAAACTGGAAAATTTCTGTTTCAACCAAATTACTCCTTTAAGAACTTTCCACCTTCCTTTGTGATTGTTGGACTGTTTTAAGTTTGATTTCATAGTTTAATACAAGGTCTCTTTGGAACTTTGAACTTTCATTTCAAATCTTGGTCTCCGAAAGTTAAACCTCTTTTGATGGAATTACTTGGTCATATAACTCTCTTGATTAATGGTACTTCTCTTCGTACTTAAATTAGGGACTTCAACCCCTATTTTTATGGCCTTGATAATTGTACTAGAGTTGGCAATTACACAAGTATTTTAAAAGAATGATTTGAAAGGTTTCTTGTGAACTTAATTAGTAATGCCCGGAATGTTTTGGCCAAGCTTCCAAGTAAATATATCCATCTTTCTCGATTTTTGTGCCAAAACTTAGAGATCTGTTTAATCTTCAACTTGGAGAATCTTGGAACTTGGATTAATGTATTCTTAGATATTTTCAAATACTACTCTCATGGATTAAGTTATTAAATGATATTTGCAATCGATTTGAATGTGTTATCTCTTAAGTGAGAGTAGTGGGAATACTACTAGACCTTGATTGAATACCTAGGTGAATTATAATTGTACATATCTTAGGTGATCAAGAGGATCCCGAGGAACTCGTTTGATCTTGCCTCGCTTTTGTTTTACACTCTTGATTTCGGTGAGTGTTTCTTACAGGTGTACGTGACTTGAACAGTTTTGCTACATGTTTACTTCATAGTTATTGTGTGCTTAAGTGTTAAGTGCACCCTATAATTGCTCCTATGTAACTGTCCACCGTTTTAAGGCGAGTGTGTACTTTATGTCACTCGATCTACTAAAATGATAAATTTCTACCGTTTAACCGTAAATTTCTAACGTTAACCGTGAACTACTACTGTTTACAAATTTACTTGATTACTTGCACATGTTGTAAGCTCTAGCTGAACTGGATCCTGCCCTTGGTTACTAACCTGCTCGAGCCAGGATTGGATTCGGTCGGGTAGGTTGGAACCCTGGGCCACCATTTCGATATACTCGAGTATTACCACTGGAGGGATAAGGTGATGGCCAGACAAACCGAGGGGATCACTGGAGTTATAAGGTGAAGCGGACCGAAATCGTTCCAAGTGAACACCGTATCCTTTCAATGTGTGTTTATTTCTGTACAATGATAACTGTTTCATTCTAATGTGCCAATGTGCAATCTTGAACCGTACATGTGTTATGCTTAATTTACTTGATTTATTAGAACTGTTAGTGTAGTTTGGAACCTCACTGGACTGTTTAACTCATTCCACGTTTTTGTTTTCCTTAACAGGGTTCAAGACCGAGAGTGCCTGTGAATAATACTAGATTATTTTCTTTTGAAGATTTTAAGTTGTATTATAGCAGACGATTGTAGTACATATTCTTTTGAGTTGTATTAAGCTTGAAGGTTAACTAATTGTGTTTTGGAGTACTTTAAATGTTATTAAAAATATTTGAAGTATTTCTAGTTTTTGAATTATGATTATAGTGAGTCCCGGTGAGAGTTGGGCATCTGGCCTCAGATTAGCCATAAGTTTCATCTACTCCCTAGATTAAGAAGTTTAGCTACTCATGAATGGTTAACAATCACACTCACAAGTTTATTAATGTAAAACATCATAAAGTACAAATACAAGAAAGATAAAGGAAAGCTTAGCCAATTGATTGTGAAGCTCTCAATTTTCTGCTATGTTCTTGTACAAGATGATTACAAGTAAAAACTCCAAATGCTTCCCCAAGAACTCCTAACTAGAGAGAAACTTGTTGCCAGAAGAAAAACTAGCTACGTATGGTGATATCTGACTTTTCCTTGTGTCTCTGCATAAAAGGTGGTAGAAAGACACATTTTTTCTCCTTCCTGATTCCAACAACTCAGATTTTGTAAAGAAAATCAAAAGAAATGTTGTTTTGACTTGTCAATAACTAATTTATCTTCCCTTTTGTTGCAGAAGCATGTGCCACCGAATTCACTCACTCAAGATAGCTGGAAAGTTGTGTGAAAAGTGAGAAAAAATGGCTGTGCCACTTCCAGAAGAGAGGCAGATCCGAGCTTCGGATTCGAGGGGTGCAGAACAATCCGAGCTCAGATCAAGGCTGATCCGATACCTTTCTTTAATGATCTGAGCTCGGATCATCTGGCCTCATATGCACTGCTCCAGAAGTATAGACGAGGGCTCGGATCGCCCTTGATTCACATGGATCCGAGCTCGGATCCGTGCTGGTCATTTTCCAGTTTTTCACTTCTTTTCCTTTTTCTTCATTTTTGCTCCTAATTTCTTGTGTACTTTATCCTCTGGTCGATCCTTGCATTTCTTTCATCTCGTGCATGAATTTCATACATCAATATCCTTCACAATTTCACAAAATTAACGCATTAATCCACTCATTTATTAAGTTTTGAACACTTAAATAATATTTAAGCAATTATCACCAAAAGAGTTCAAATATGGCTTTAATCTTCTCAAAACATACTACAAGTTCATGCCAAACTTGTACAAAATGTACGTTAAATATTCTCTTATCACAAAATTTACCGAATTTTGAACTGAATTTGGAACGAATTCGAATTCAGAGTTGGTGAATTTGAAATCGAATTCGGTCAGAAATTCTGATGCCAAAATTCTAATTTTAAAGGTCTGATTTACCGATTTCGATTTCGATTCCCATCCCTATAAGTAATAATTTTTATGGGATTCCCAAAACCATTACTAGAAAAACAACTATGAGGAATCAAAGAATTACAAACGAATCTACAAAAAGAATTTAATTCTGTGAACAGAAAACTTAATATTGCTATCACAAAAATTGCAAAATCTTATGGAAACCCTAATATTCTTGCAGAATATATAGCTAGGCAATTAAAGAATAGAGTTTCATTTCGAAAACAATGAAAAAGACAATTGAATTAACTGAACAAGCAAATACAAATGGAATTCAAGTCCAAATTGCAAGTTGTATCGATGGAAAAGAAACTACACGCGTCGAATGGATTAGAAGGGGTAGGGTTCATCTGCAAACCATTTGAGCTAAAATTGATTATTGTTCCTATACAGCTTGAACTATCTATGGTGTATTAGGCATAAAAATTTGGATATTTATAGATGAGGAATAATAAATAAACTTTGACTTTTCTTTTCCTTGTATCTAATTTAGAAAGACAAATCTTTTCATTCTTTTTCTCAAAACTAGTTTTGTGATGCCCCCACTTCTCCCTGAGGTGAATCAAAGGATATCCGCGGGACGCCTGCCCAACTCTCGCCAGGACTCGGTACAATCCATAATTCGAGACTAGAAATATTTTAAATAACTTCAATACATAATTAAAGTACTCCAAAATATCTCACACTTACAAGTAATCAGTTCTCAAGCTTAATACAACCCAAAAGAATATTTACTACAGCCATCTGCTGTAATACAACTTAAAGTCTTCAAATGAAAGCAATCTAGTACTATTCGCAAGCACTCTTGGTCTCGAACCATGTTAAGGAAAACAAAATCGTGGAATGAGCTACACAGCCCAGTGAGGTTCCAAGATAGTCTAGCAGTTCTAATAAATCAAGTAATTGAGCATACCGCATGTATGGTTCAGGATTGCATGCTGACATATGAACATGAGACAATTATCATTCCACGGTAATTTGAGCATATCACAGGTATAGCACATTTGCATGAAACGGTTATCATTATGTAAAATAAACACGCATTGAAGGATACGGTGTTCCATTGAAACTATGTCGGTCAACTGCACCTTATAACTTCCGGATCCCCTCGGTTTGTCTGGCCATCACCTTATCCCTCCAGTGGTAATACTCGAGTATACCGAAACGGTAGCCCAGGGTTCCAACCTACCCGACCGAGCCCAATCCTGGCTCGAGTAGGTCAGTAACCAAGGGCAGTGCTCAAGTTCAGCTTAGAGCTTACAACATGCACAAGTAATCAAATAACTTGGCGAACGGTAAAAATTTATTCTTTTGGTAGGTCGAGTGAGATAAAGTACACACTCGCCTTAAAATGGTGGACAATTTCATATGAGCAATTACTAGCAACAATTAACACATAAACACGTAAGCAATATTTGATAATTTCATGTGAACATGTAATTTACGATAGTCAAATAATCAAGTACCAGGTAATCAAGTAGATAGGAAAACGGTAAGTAATTACGGTAAACGGTTAACGGTAGTAATCACAGTTAATTGGTAGACATTAGTCATTTAATAGGCCGCCATTGGCCGTTTCTCACTTTATCACTTAAGAGTCGAGAAGGTTCACTCCAGCTGACTTATGCAGCTATAGCATAATTAATCATTTAAACACTTCACGTCAATATACAGTTCAAGTATTTCATGTCGCGTAATTGAAGTATATGCACTTCAAACATTTCATGTCGAGTAATTCAAGTAGTCATGTAAGTATGCACTTCAAGCATTTCATGTCGAGTAATTCAAGTATACCTACTTAAATATGCATAAGTGTGGTAAATACTTAACATGTAGCATTTAACACTTGACGATCATGGAATAAGCATGTCATAGACTTATTCAAATTACGTACTACTATATGGAACACTCACCTATTGCAACAAGAGAGTAAGTGCGTATACAAGCCTTTAGGTGTTCCCCTCGAGATCCTCCTGAAGATCTCCTTGAGCACCTGAGCAAACAATAGTTGTCTATTACACACCATCGCTTAAAATCCCTTACTTATCGAGAAGGTTGTACTAGTGTTCACTCTAAGGAGAATTCATAAATTGAGCCTTAATTATTCATAATCGAGGCTCGGAAGTGGTGTTCAAAAATGGAAGAAAAAGGTTGAGTTTCATCCTTAAAATCATTGGATGGAAGCTAGTAGGTACGAAATCACGTAAATAAATTTTCAGACGAATGATCGAAATCGGATGTGGAAGTGCCACGTCACAATCCGGCCAAGAACTGGCCGGCGGCTGGATTCAAGGCAGTGAAGAAACCCAATTTTTTTTTTCAAAACTCACCAACAATCCGGCCGACTATCCAGCCAAGAACTGGCCAGATACACGGCTGGATTCTGTGGAATGGTTTTCCCGCACGGATTCTTTTAAAAAGGCCAAAATTTGTCAAGTTTAGGGTATTCTTTGAAAAATCATAACTCACTCCCTGAATGTCCAAAATTGGAGAACTTGGTACCGTTAGAAACTACATTCCGAGTACTACAAGTTCCTAGAAGACACCTTTCCATGAATCCAAGTGGATGATATTCAAAAATTGACTTAAAGTTGATAACCTGAGTTATCAAAACAGATTTAGGTTGGTTTCTGGCCAATTTTGAAAATTCGGATACATTCACTCAATTTGAACTAGCCTTTGAAATTTGGTACTCCTCTAGAGTTACAATCCAATTTTAAAACGAAACAAGCGGAATGAGGATTGAAGTTTTGAGCACCAAGATATGGTGGTTCACAGTTACCAAAATTCCCTTGTTAAACAAGGGTTTTCCAAACTCAAATCATGAACCTTGGAAATTTAGTTGCATAGCGAAACGGACTCGGAAAAGCACCAAATTTGGTATGATTATACTATCATATAAGGGATATTATTCTATCAAATTTCATAGAGAAATAAGTACGGGAAGCCACTTAACAAAATCACTCAAGTTTCCAAAATCTCTAGGCAAAGCTGCCTTATGTGTGAAAGTTTCCTTTTCGAAACTTTTGACCAAGGAAAATGCCTAAAACATGTCCCATTTATGATGAGCAATCCAGGAAGGATTCAAGACATATTTGGTAGGTGATTTACACCAAGAATTTCGAATACAAGTCCCAAATCAAGATTAGTTAAGAATCAGTCCAAAATGAAGAATTCCACCACTGAGTCAGTTTCAAACTTTGGCCACAACTCACTTAATTCAACTTGGAATTGAGCGTGGTTGGTGGCGTTAGAAAACGCATTCATAAAGGTACAATTTTTCATAAGAAATCATTTTCAAAATCGGTCCACAACTAGCCAACATTTGAGCATCAACTTGCTGCTCAAAACAGAGCTTTAGTGAACTAATGAAACAGAGCGGCCAAGTTCAAACGGATGGTGTGGTTCACTCAGGTGGAATCAATTCATGCATTTTATACCGTTGGAAAGCTGGGAATGTCTAGTTTCCAGTGCCACAAGCAGCACTTGATTTTGTTATCGGGGCAACACGTTATGGCCGAAACAAAAAGACTGTCTGGGTAATCCGGGAAAATTTTCCAGTTTTGGTAAACCTTAGAAATCACTACATTTGACCAACCAAATCATATTATTTTTCAATGAAACTTTCTACATCATCCATATAACATGTATACATCATAATTAAGTCATTAGAACCTCAAAATGTTGTACAAAAGTGCACGAATATGGTAGGGGTAAAACGGTCACTTTTTCCCATTGCACCTCCTTTGAGCTTCTACCAACAACATAGCATTATTCCTCTAATATAAGCACTAAACCAACATTAATAGCATCATAATTCATCAAATCAGTCCATCCAACCAAAGTGGGAGTTCATAGAGCCCACACAACAATTTTCAACATAACCAAGGCTACCCACATGAAATTATGAACTTATAAGTGCAATACTACTTCCATAAACCAAGAATTTCAAGGTTGATCGTTTGTTACCTTCTTAGATGTTGAAAACTAGAATTTTGGCCACTAAAAAGCTCCAAAGAACCGTGGAAATGGTGCTCTTTTCCTAGTCCAAGTGAATCTCCAAGTGATTTGCAAGTTGGATACAAAATTTGAGGTAATTTGGAGTAAGATTTGTGGTAGAAATTGAAGAAGCTTTGGTTGTTCTTCCTCTTGGTGTGGTCGGCCAGCATAGGAAAGAAAAGAAGGAACCGTTGCCGATCAAAAGAGGCTTCCTTGAGAAGCTTAATGGTTGGAGCCCTCTTTGGCACAAAAGTCAAACCTCTATTTGCGCGCGCATGCGCGCTTTTCGTGCTCGATTCCTCTCGAGTTTGTTTCACTTGTGCACTAAACCTCCAATGCACTTGTATTCATACTATTATTATTCACTCTTAATAGTCTAGAACAAATTTCTTAATTCTCCAATTAACCGCTCCTACTCGATTTACGCGAATTTTTGATTTATACGCGCTACGGTGAAACCTCTAAGAAATTCTCTGTAACGATAGTACTACTAACTAATACTTGAGTACTTAAACATAAAAATACCTATTTTTAAGACTAATGTATAAGTCTCCAATTTTCGAAGTTTATTGTATTCTCAAATCGATCACTGTCTCCAAATGCGTATTCACTATTCTCACTAAACGAGTTTTCAAAAATTAATTTCCATAACAAGTCATTTTAAAAATACATGTAAGTCATAGTTCCATGTAATTGGGTCTAAAAAGGTTAGAAAATAATATTCGAACAAACAGGCAATTAAATATTTAAATAAGCTCGTAACAGGAGTTTAAAATAAATGAATTTTGCGAGTCCTCACGACTTTTCTTAATCTACTATTGATCATTCTTATTTTTTCCAAAATTAATACACTCTCAATTTAAATATAGTCTTGAAAAACGTGTACTCGTTGTTCCGAACTAAACGAGTTTTCGAAGAGTAACTTTTTCTAACAAAACGTTTTAAAAACATAAAAGAGGCGTTTTTCCATATATAATGGATTTTAAATAGTCGAACTAAATAATTAATTAAACCAGTAAAATAAAATAAAATAGGGAAATTTTTGGGTCCTCACAAGTTTTAATTCTATAAGGTTGAATAAAAATTCGATTAATCATTTGATAAAATTGCTATGCTTAGTGTGTGACTCGTTGATTTTTTTAGGGTTAGAATTCAAAAAATGGCCCCCATCACTTCGCATTATCTCGATCTAAAGCTAAAGAACCAGTCAAGATGTGACCGATATATCACATCCTTGCAGCAACTGAAATTTTTTTTATGTTCTTGCAAAAATAAATATGATTTTAAGTTGGAAAGCAAAATAGAGAAGAAAGCTGTGGATAAATGGAAGGATGAGAGAAAGAGAAAAAATATCTATGATATAGAATTCCAATATGTAAGGTCATAGATTTCAAGACAGAAGTGTTTCCAGACAAGTTGCATATTCCTGTAAAGTTCTAGTTTGTGATGGTATGGCAACCTTACAAGTTTCATGGGAGAATTGCTGGTGCACTTGTTCATTCTATTGTAAATTTCTCTAATAACTCAAGGTCAAGTTCTTCTCAAGTGGGAGGGAAAGCAAGTTGAGGATAATTTCTGGAGCAAGAATAATCACGTGAAGGGTCACAAGAAGTTGGTAAGTTAATAGCATAATTAGGTAGTTGAAACTGTTGTCCAGAAGGCTTTCTTTGTTGCAGCGTACTCATGCCGCATGTCGAAAATTCTGTCCAGTTGATCACAAAACTTCCTTTAATACAACATGCCCGCGCCTTATACCATGGAGTCTTCGGCCTGAAACAAAATTCAGCATTTTTTTTTATTTTTACACTATTTTTCTTCTTTTGTTTTGGGAAACTGATGTAGCCTATGAATAGGTGTACCTTATGTTTTCTTTAGCATCCTTTTTATCACTTTTATCAAAATTTATTGGGTTTCACCAATAAAATTGAGAGTTATCTCTCATTTTTTGAATCTTTGATCTAGATTTAGAAAATTGTTCAAGTGACTTTTTCTCTTAATTTTGCCAAATTTGGTTTTAACTTTGATTTTTGGTGTTGTTTTAAGGATGAAAAAGGAGTAAAAATTACATTAAAGATTGAATTTCCAGAAGACTTTATTTTACAAGGCACAATCACATCTTAGTCTACTAAGAAGTTCGGATGTCGTAGGATTTGATGTGAACCCTGCTTGATATTCTGCTGATCAATTAAGAAAGAATTTGATTTCCTATGTAGAGTTGGATATTGATTATTTATTTTTAGGAAAAATATATTTGGTTTCCTTTTTCATTAGTATTAGTACTTATTAGTATTATATTCAAAAAACGATTATTATCCTTTAGTCTTAGGAATTACGTGAGTAATAAGACATAGAAGAAATGAAATAATCCAAAGGGGAACATCGATTCTCTAGCCTTGGTATTCTTTTTCTCTCTTTTTCTCAAAAACAACAAACCCTAATTTTTCTTTTGATTGTGAATCCACTGCGAGGAGTGGCTAAAATCTTTTTTTAGTCAGAGGATAATCGATGTTTTGGTTCAACAATACTATGAGATCTAATTTATTGTTATTGTTTCACTTATTAATAAATATTTTATTTATTCCCTATTCCTTCTTGAGATGATTATTTTGCATGATTAAATAACTGGCCACTATTTAATTATCGAAATAATCTACTGCCATCTAAAATATCAAATCTATAATTGTTTGATGGTTTTAGTGTTTGTGGCGAGTGATGTAATTTGATTGTTGTAGAAACTTTCGAATTTATGTTACGAGAATATTTAATCTAACCTAAATGAATTGATCTTGCGAGTTTGTTGTTTAGAACTGGTAGTCCTTCTAATAATTAATGCTGTCAATAACTTGAATCCAAACAACTTGTTTAGGATTACTTAATTGGCAAGAAAAAACTCACAAATTTTATTGTTGAAAACCAACAAAATTTGATAAAAGGCTACTAAAGAAACCCTAAGGTGTGCCTATGTATAGGCTACATCAGTTTCCCAAAACAAAAGAAGAAAAATAGCATAAAATTTTTTTAAAAAATGCTTAATTTCATTATAGGCAGAAGACTCCTCGATATAAGGCGTGGGCATGCTATACCGAAGGAAGTCTTCTGATCATTTGGACAAACTTCTTAACATGAGGCATGGGTATGACATAATGAAGAAAGTCTTCTGGACAGCAACTTCAACTACCCAATTATGCTATTAGCTTACTAAATTCTTGCGACCCTTTGCACGATCATTCTTGCTCTATTCTTGCTCTTAAAATTATCATTAACCCTTCCTTCATTGACACCATTACACCAAGAACAATAATAACAATTTCAAATAAAAATAGATAAAATTACTGACAAAAATATTACAACTACCCAATTAATTGACTCTAATTAACCTTTGGGTAGCCCTATAGAGATAGGATGATCAATTCAGGAACCAAGGGTTTCTCGATTGTACTCGTGATTGTTTGGTTAGAAAGAGAAATATCTGCAGGGATACAACAACGTATTGGACCTGAATATGCCGGCCCTTTAGGAATTCTTCAAGCTCTAGCGGATGGTACAAAACTACTTTTCAAAGAGAACCTTCTTCCATCTAGGGGCGATGCTCGTTTATTCAGTATTGGACCATCTATCGCAGTCATATCAATTTTACTAAGTTATTCAGTAATTCCTTTTGGTTATCGACTTGTTCTAGCCGATCTTACTATTGGTGTTTTTTTATGGATCGCCATTTCAAGTATTGCTCCCATTGGACTTCTTATGTCGGGATATGGATCAAATAATAAATATTCCTTTTTAGGTGGTCTAAGGGCTGCTGCTCAATCAATTAGTTATGAAATACCATTAACTCTATGTGTATTATCAATATCTCTACGTGTGATTCGGTGAGACGCAAAATTTCCCCTATATTCTTTCTTTCTTAAGAAGAAAGTTAAGTTAAATGGGTTAAATATACATTTTAGTTTTCATTTTTTTATTCATCATTCAGGTTGATGACGTAAAGCAGATAGTTATATGGGTGAAAGAAAACAGCTTAAAAATTTGCAATAAATAAAATTGAATCTCATTTCCTATGTACAAGAGCGAAGTAAACAAAAGCAGTAGAGACTGTTTACCCCAAGATTGGTTATTATGTCATCATGGCTTGAAGCGGGTTCAAAAGATCAACTCTATGGGGTTTTTATTACCTATTACCATAGGTGTATTAACATAAAAAAAAGTTGACCACAAATTGGTGGATGATTAGAAAGACGAAAATACACAAAGGATTAGTAATGATGGAGATTCTGTAAGTTATCCAAAGGGATATTTCCGTATATAAAGGGAATTCAAATTGGGGCTTTAAGTTGGTAGAAATGATCAAGAAGTATTCCCCAAGATTCCGATCCAGAGTATGTTCCCATCCAACAATTAATTAAATAACTATCAAGAACGAAATAATCTTTTAGTTTGATTTTGGTTAAAATTCCCTTTTATGAAAAAGTAGAATAGGAACGGAATAAAAAGGAATAATTGCAAAGGAAAAGAAATCTTTTTTGGATTCTTTTTTCCTCTATTTTTTTTATTTTAGTTAGAAAAATAGAACTCTTTTCATGATTCATGAATCATAAAGCAGGGTCTAATTCTTTTTCGTAATTGAAAATAATAGGTTGAAATATCTATGTACTATATGTTATAAAAGGTCTTTTATTCAAGGATTAAGTTATTGATCAACAAAGAAAAAAATTCTTATATTATATAATTAAAAGATAAGATGAATTCAGAAGCACTTTTTGATTTTAAAAATAAAATATAGCAAACAGAATTCCATCGATCTAATTCACAAACTTATAGGATAACTATCTTACAAAATATCAAGATAAATAATAGTGAAATGCCCTTAGATTTATTTGTGATCTTTGAGGAGCCGTATGAGGTGAAAATCTCACGTACGGTTCTGTAATAGTGATGGGAACAGCGATGTTATCATCGACTATGATTATCTAACAGTTCAAGTACAGTTGATATAGTTGAAGCGCAGTCAAAATATGGTTTTTGGGGATGGAATTTATGGCGTCAACCTATAGGATTTATCATTTTTCTAATTTCTTCTTTAGCCGAGTGTGAGAGATTGCCTTTTGATTTACCAGAAGCCGAAGAAGAATTAGTAGCGGGTTACCAAACTGAATATTCAGGTATCAAATTTGGTTTATTTTACGTTGCTTCGTATCTAAATCTATTGGTTTCTTCATTATTTGTAATAGTTCTTTACTTGGGAGGCTGGAATCTTTCTATTCCGTACATATTCGTTTCTGAGATATTTGACATAAATAAAGCGGGTAAAGTTTTTGGCCCAGTAATTGGTATCTTTATTACATTAGCTAAAACTTATTTGTTCTTGTTCATTCCTATTGCAACAAGATGGACTTTACCAAGGCTGAGAATGGATGAACTATTAAATCTTGGGTGGAAATTTCTTTTACCTATTTCTCTAGGTAATCTATTATTAACAACTTCGTCCCAACTTCTTTCATTGTAAAATACTACAATATTCTACATTCAATTCACGACCTGTCTCAAACAAGAGAAAGAAACAAGCATAAAATCTTTTTATTTATACATATTCACGATATGTTTCCTATGTTAACTGAATTCATAAATTATGGTCAACAAACAATCCGAGCTGCCAGGTACATTGGTCAAGGTTTCATGATTTGTATCAAACTCCCCCTCTTAACAAGAAATCTCCCTTGCATTTTACATGGAATTCCAACACAGACACGGGATAAAAAGCTGATGATCCACCCCACGAATTCTATAGGGCCTAAATAACATCACGAACTTTTGCATCTGGCCATGAACATTAGAGAATCTAGAGAAGATCTCGAACCCAACTATTTTGTCATCTTCTTTTGTCAGTATTTGATGAATTTTTCCTAGATGATATGGTACTCCACTTGCCTAGCCTTGGTGTGGAAATTATAAATAAATAAAGATTTCTTAAAAATAAATTCCTCACCAAAAATAATATTTTCTTGACCCAAGAAAATCACTGCATTCTCTGAATTGCCATTTGCCTGTGGAATTGCTGGTGAGTAATCCATAAACAATTCATCGACCTCCAAATCGTGGAATTCATCTAACTCCTCGAGTTCTATGGTTGTAGAGTTGAACTCTACCTGGGAAGCATAATCCAAGAGGGGAAGATAGAGCAAACTCGGCCTGCTCTGATACCACTTGATACGAAAAGTGTAATCCAAAGAAAAAAATCACTCGAACAATTTCTTGAATTCGAATCAAAGATTTGAAAAATGACATAAAACTCTCAATTTTATTAGTGAAATCAAACAAAGTTTGATAAAAGTGATAAAAGGTTGCTAAAGAAAGTCTAAGATATGCCTATTTATAGGCTATATTAGTTTTCCAAAACAAAATAAGAAAAAATAGCGTAAAAATTTAAAAAAAGTGTTGAACTTCATTTCAGGTAGAAGACTTCTTGATATAAGGCATGGGCACGCTGTACCGAAGGAAGTCTTCTGATCAATTGGACAAACTTCTTGACATGAGGCGTCGGCACATTGTAACAATGAAAATCTTCTAGATAGTAGTTTCAACTACCTGATTATGCTATTAGCTTACCAACTTCTTGCAACCCATCATGCGATCATTCTTGCTCCAGAAATTATTCTCAACCCTTTCTCCGTTGACACTATTCCACTAAGAACAATAATAACAATTTCAACTAAATGCAAATAAAAATACCAATAAAAATTCTACGACTATCCAATTATTTGGCTCTAATTAACTTTTAGGTAGCCCTATGGATATAGAATGATCGGTTGAGGAACTAGGGGTTCCTCATTCTGTATTAGACTACCCCACTTAATAAGAACTCGCCCTCAAGTTCTATAGGGAATTCCAACACAAACATGAAATAATAGACCAATGATCTACCACAAATTTTGTAGGGCCTAAATAACATCATGAACTTTTGCATCTAGCCACAAAACCTGGTTCTCTGACTTTTATTAAAAGTTACTTTAACAATTTCCTGAATCCGAATCAACGATTCGAAAAATGAGAGAAAATTCTCGATTTTAATGGTGTAACCCAATAAAGTTTGATAAAAATGACAAAAGGTTGTTAAAGAAATGCTAAGGTATGCCCATTTATAGGTTACATCAGTTTACAAAACAAAAGAAAATCTAGTGTAAAAATTAAAAAAAGGCTAAAATTCATTTCAGGCAGAAGACTCCCCGATATAAGGCATGGGCACACTGTATCGAAGGAAGTTTTTGATCAACTAGATAGACTTCTCAATATGAGGCGTGGGCATGCTGTAACAAAGAAAGCCTTCTGGACAGAAGTTTCAACCACCCAATTATGCTATTAGCTTACCAACTTTGTGACGCCCCCACTTCTCCCTAAGGCGAACCAAAGGGTATCCGCGGGACGCCTGCCCAACTCTCACCAGGACTCAAGCAATCACCATTCAAGCTTATAGCGGTGCTAGAAGTCAACAACCAGAAAAGATAAATATAATTAGTGTGGAAGCGTTCAAGCTTAACGAAATATAACAATCATCCAATCCTTACATCGGGTTTCCATAATACAGCCCAAAAATATACAATATCCCAAAAGTCTAGACAAAAGAGTTGGAACCCTATTACAAGAGTATACAAAAGAGAAATTCCTCCGAAATCTCAGTCCAAGCCCAAATCCTGTTAAGAAAAACAAGTCTACAGGGTGAGCAAAACGCTCGTGAGGCCAAGAACACACATGCAAGCACATTGTTCAAGTAACAACTCCAATTTAACAAGTAAAGCAACAATATTGTAATAAATAACAATTCGAGTGGGAAAAGTAAACAGAAACAATTCAAGGATATAGTAGCTCTCAGGAGCTAAGTTCCACTTGCTTTGCCAATGTCATTCGTATACCTTCCCGCGATGACACTCCGTCAACCAGGTCGGTATTTTCCTTCCGTAGATCACCACTTACTTCCCTCCGTCCACCGTGCACCTCCCGGGCCCGCAAGACATTTATAAGGCGATACTCCACGAGTATGCCAAGCAAGACCTCTCATTAGCTCGAGTTTATTTATCTCATGGCTCACCAAGAATCCCTACCAAGCCCATGCCGGCTCGAGTCCAAGGTCGGCCTATGAGTTTGGGCGTCCCCCATTTTCATTTGAGAGTCGAGGAGATTCACTCCAACGACGTATGCAGCCATAGCATACCATTTCATTTCATTCAATCATTCAATCATCTCATTTCATTCAATTAAGTCATTCATAAGTCATTTAGTACATTTGAATCACGAGTCATTTATTTCAAATAAGAACGAGTGCGGTAAAATACACGCTCGCCTCTATTTTCAGAATCTCCAAACAATCATAACAATTAAATTTGTATCAAGTATTCATACACTTGACACTCACCAATATAAGTAATGAGGAAGAAATGTCCCTCGGAGCTTTAGGCGTTCACTGTGGGATCCTCCTGAAGGTCCTCGTGTGTGCCTGAGCAAATAATAATAGACTATCATTCACAAACCCCTACTATTAAAGAAGATCGTACCATAATACAATCTTAGAAAGTCGCGTGAAACGAGCCCAAATTATCCTAAATCGAGGCTCTCAAGTGGGGTTTCAAAGTACAAGAGAAATTTAATTTTCATCTTGGAAATCAAGTATAAAACGTTCAAGTAATATCGAAGGAATAAGGAGTACTTGAAAAACTCCATTTCCTTGGAATTCGAAAAATTTCAGTTTTGATACGATACATTAGAAAAATCGTATCTCACGCTTTACAAGTCAAAAATTGGAAAACTTGGTACCGTTGAAACCTCTTCCAAGGTAATAAAAGTTCATAGAATACACTTTTCCATGATTCCAGACGGAAAGTATTCAAAACTTGGCTCAAAGTTGCTGTTTTGAACATGAAGACAGCTTTCGAGGTTGGTTTTTGGCCAACTTTGAAAATTCGGCAAAATTCACCCAATTTGAACTAGCCTTTGAATTTGGAACTCTATTAGAGTTGTAATCTAGGTTTAAAACAAAACAAACGAAATGAGAATTGAGGTTTCGAGCACCAAGATATGGTAGCTCAAAGTTACCCAATATTTCCTTGCTAAACAAGGGTTTTCCAACATCAAGTCATGAACTTTGGAAATTTAGTTGAACCGTGAAACGGCCTCGGAATAACACCAAAATTAGCAGTATAATACTACCATATAAGGGTTGTTCCTCTACCAAATTTCATGGAGAAATAAGCACAGAAAGTGGGTTAAAAAAACCGTTGAAATCACAAGAAATTCTAAGGCTAAGCTGCCTTTGAACTTCCATTTTGCCATTTCCAAACATTTGGTCAAGGAACATCTCAAACACGGTTCATTCCAGTAGGAAATGTCCAAACTATGTTCAAGGTACATTCGATAGATGATTTACACTAAGAAGCTTCGGATAACAAGTCCCAAACCATAGTTAGTTTCAAATCTGTCCAAAACACTGTTTTTGTTCACAAAGTCAGTTTTGAATTTCGATCATAAATCACTCAATTCAACTCGGAATTGAGCGTGGTTTGTGGAATTAGAAAATAGACTCATAAGGCTATATTTTCTCAGAAGAAACCATGTTCAAAATCTGTCCATAACCAGCTCATACGTGAGCATCAAATCGCAGTTCATAATCTGCCTCCCAGTGACAAATGAAACAGGACAGCAATTTTTAAACGAATGGTTTGGCTCACTCGAGAGGAACCAGAATGTACATTTTATACCAAATGAAAGCTGGGAATGTCTAGTTTCCAGTGCCACAAACGACACTCAATTCTGACATTAGAACGATGAATTATAGCCGAAACAAGATGACTGTCTGGGTAGTGACGGGAATCATTTTCCAGTTTTCTAAACTTTGGAAATCACTTCATTTAACCAACCAAATCATATTATTTTTTCATGAAACTTTTTAAACAATCAGTATAACATGTAAACAACATAAACAAGCCATTAGAACCTCAAAATTTTGCACAAAAGTGGTCGAACAAACCAGGGGCAAAATGGTCACTTTTTCCCATTGCACCTCATTTGAGTTTTTACTCATAGCATCACTCATTTCTAGTATAATAAGCACTAAACCAACATTATTTTCATCATCAATCACCAAATCAGTCCTTCCATCAAAAGTGGGAGTTCATAGATCCCACCAAACAAAAATCCATCATAAACAAGACTACCCACATGCATGCAAGAGTTTATACGTGTAATTCTACTTTCATAAACCAAAATTTGATGGTCGGATCGTTACCTACTTGTGTGATGAACAAAGGCAGAATTTTCGGTCCCCTCTTGGCCAAGAAAAACCATGAAAAGGTCCCCCTTTTCTTAGTTAGTTGAACTCTCCAAGTATTAAGCTAGATGTGATTAAAATTTGAAGTGAATTGGAGGAAGTTTGATGGAGGAATTTGAAGAAGAAAGTTGGAGCTTGGAGTGTTCTTTTCTCTTGTGTTGCTCGGCTGATGAGAGAGGGAAGAGAGGGAAAAAAATCTGATGGACTAGCTCCTTAGAGGTAACTTAAAGGTTAAGTGTTTGGTGCAACAAAGTCAACCGCAAATAGTGCGCGTACGCGTGCGTTTTATGTTCGATTCCTCTCGAGTTTATTTCACTAGTGCACTAAACCTTTAATGCACCCATATTCATATAAATATTATTCACTCTTAATCATCCCAAAATAAGGGTCTAAAGTCCCTCAATTAAATCGCGAGTGTGAAAACGCGTATTTCCAATTTAAGCGCGATAAAGTGAAACCTCCAAAAATTTCTTCTATCGATAGTACTAATAACTTTCACTGGAGTATTTAAACATAAAAATACCTATTTTAAGTCCATCCTGCAAATCTCTAATATTCCAAGTTTATTGTAATCTCGAATCGATTATTGACTCCAAACGCGTATTCACTATTTTCAATTAACGAGCTTCCAAAAATTAAATTTTGAAACGAGTCACTTTAAAAATATAACGAAGCTATAGATCCATGTATTTAAGTCTAAAGAGGTTAGAAAATAATATTCGGAATAAATGGACAATTAAATATTTAAATAAGCTCGAAATGGATTTTAAAATAATAAATTTTTGTGAGTCCTCACATCCTCTCCCCCTTAAGAAAATTTCGTCCTCGAAATTTACCTTAATTGGTGAACAGGTTTGGATACTTTTCTCGAATTGCTTCCTCAACTTTCCAAGTCGCTTCCTCTAGACCGTGGTTCCTTCAAAGAACTTTCACCAACGGTATCTGTTTATTTCTCAATTTTTTCACCTTCCTATCCAGAAGTTTCACCGGTTTCTCCTCATAGGTCAAAGCTTCATCAATTTCAATACTTTCCGGTTGCAAAATGTGAGAGGGGTCTGGATGATACTTCTTAAGCATGGACACATGGAATACATTATGGATTCGGGATAAACTTGGCGGCAACTCCAACTTGTATGCCACATTTCCCATGCGCTGGATAATCTTATAAGGTCCTACAAACCTCGGTTGTAGTTTCTTTCCTTTCCCGGTCATTAAACTTGCTTTCAGAGGTGTAATCTTAAGGAAAACTAGATCTCAGACCGTAAATTCCAAATCCTTCCTCTGATTATCTGCATAGCTCTTTTGACGGCTCTGTGCAGTTTGAATTCTCTGGCGTACCAACTTTACCTTTTCATTAGCTTCTTCAATCCAAAACACTGTAGTCGGGTCTAAAATCTTCCGTTCACCTATTTCATCCCAACAAATCGGAGGCCTACATTTCCGACCATAAAGCGCTTCATACGGAGCCATTTGTATAGAGGAGTGAAAACTATTATTATAGGCAAATTCTACCAGAGTCAAAAACTTACTCCAACTTTCCCCAAAATCCAGAACACAAATCCTCAACATATCCTCAAGTGTTTGGATTGTCCTCTCAGATTGTCCATCGGTCTGAGGATGATAAGTGGTACTGAAATTCAATTTAGTCCCCAACATCTCTTGTATCTTTTGCCAGAACCTTAATATGAATCTCGGGTCTCTATCGGACACAATACTCACGGGGATTCCGTGTAACCTGATAATCTCATCTAGATATAGCTTAGCTAGCTTCTCCAATGGGTACTTCATGTTAATCGACAGAAAGTGAACTGATTTGGTCAGTCTATCCACTATCACCCAAATAGCATCATGGCCTCTTTGTATCCTCGGTAATCCTGATACAAAATTCATGGTGATATTTTCCCATTTTCACTCAGGTATGTCCAACGGTTGTAAAAGTCCCGATGGTTTCTGATGCTCGACTTTAACCTGTTGACAAACTAAGCAAGTCTGAACAAATTGGGCAATTTCTCTTTTCATATTCTCCCACCAATACAGACTCTTCAAGTCTTGGTACATTTTATTCCCTCCAAGATATACCGTAAACTTCGATCGGTGTGCCACTTCTAAAATCTCCTTCTTAAGTTCCTCATCTTTTGGCACCACTATCCGATTCCGAAACTTCAAAATACCATTTGATTCCAGGTTAAAATCCGACTTTTCTCATTTTTCAACCTTTTTCGACCATTTTTGCACTTCAGTGTCCTTTTCTTGAAATCCTTTGATATGCTCCAACAAAGTGAAATTCATTACAATATTCCCCAAAATGACCTTCCTCGATTCCAGTCGAGGGTTCCAATAACTAACTGTCTCCAACAAATGGAGTTCCTTAATCATCAATCCATCCATTTGCACTTGACGACTCAAAACATCGGCCACTACATTGGCCTTTCCTGGATTGTACTTTACAGTGCAATCATAATCTTCTAGAAATTCTATCCATCTACGTTGCCTCAAATTCAGTTCCTTTTGTGAAAATAAGTACTTAAGACTTTTGTGATCAGTGAAAACCTCAAATGTCACTCCATACAGGTAATGTCTCTATTTCTTTAAAGCAAATACCACCGCTGCCAATTCTAAGTCATGGGTCGGGTAATTCCCTTCATGCGGTTTCAATTTCCTAGAGACATATGCTATTACCCTGTCATTTTGCATTAAAACACATCCCAATCCTTCCTTAGAGGCATCTGTGTAAACCACAAAACTATCCGTTCTATTTGGTAGAGTTAATACCGGGGCTCTGGTTAAACGTCTTTTCAACTCCTGGAAACTCTTTTCGCACTTAGAACTCCAAATAAACTTTCCACTCTTCTTGGTCAGCTCGGCCATTGGTTCAGCAATTTTAGAAAAATCCTTGATAAACCTCCGGTAATACCCTGCTAATCCAATAAAACTCCGAACCTCAGTAGGGTTTTCCAGTCGTTTCCACTTCGAGACAGCTTCAATTTTAGCTGGATCCACTTTAATCCCATCCTTAGAAATTATGTGTCCCAAGAAAGTCACTTCTTTTAACCAAAACTCACACTTGCTAAATTTAGCATATAACTGGTGTTCCCTCAGGGTTTGTAAAATAATTCTCAAGTGTTTCTCATGATGTTTCACATTCTTAGAATACACTAAAATGTCATCAATGAAGACCACCACAAATTGATCCAGATAAGGTTTAAAAACCCTATGCATTAGATCCATGAAAGCTGCATGAGCATTAGTTAACCCAAATGGCATCACTGCAAATTCAAAGTGCCCGTACCTCGAGTTAAAAGCAGTCTTGGGTATGTCCTTCTCCAAAATTCTCAATTGGTAATAACCCTGTCTCAAATCCAACTTCGAAAATACTACCGCCCCTTGCAATTGGTCAAACAATTCATCAATGCGAGGCAACGGATACTTATTCTTAATTGTGACATCATTCAAGTCTCTATAGTCTATACATAGTCTTAAACTCCCATCCTTTTTCTTTACGAACAAAATCAGGGTTCCCCACGGAGAATCACTCTCTTTTATAAAACCCCTTTCCAACAAGTCCTGCAGTTGCAATTTCAACTCCTTCAATTCCGCTGGAGCCATTCGATATGGCGTTTTCGAGATAGGTGCCAATCCCGAAATTACATTAATCTTAAAAGCTATTTCCAGTTCGGGGGATAAAGACTCTAACTCTTCAGGAAAAATATCTGGAAAGTCTTCCACTACAGGCACGTCTTCCAAACTCACCTTATCACTAGGGGTGTTAATAAGAAAAGCCAAATACCCTTGAACTCCTTTGCTTAATAAATTTCTAGCCCGAATCTCGGAGATAAGTGCAGACGAAGCCAATTTAACCCTTACATCCAACTTCAGGGTTGTCTCCCCTGGAATGCACAATTCTACAATCTTTGTTCGGCAGTTCAACTGGGCATTATAACGAGCTAGCCAATCCATTCCTAAAATCACATCATATCCCTTAATGGCTAAACTTATCAGGTCGGCCAATAATTTTCGCTCCCCAACACAGACTCCACAGTCTCTATACACCAGGTTAGCAGTTAAATTTTGATCCCCAGTAGGTGTCTTAACCTCCAGATCATACGGTAATTTAATTGACTTCAAATCTATTCCACTCATAAAATTAGGGTTTACAAAAGAATGTGTTGCACCCGAATCAATTAAAACTCTAGCTAAACGATGAAAGATTGGAATTGTACCTTCAACCACTTCAGTCGCTTCAGGGATTTGTTGATAATCCAGTGCATACACCCTAGTCAGTACTTTCGATCGACTTCCTCCGGCACTGGTCTGCTTAGAGGTTGACTTTTTTGGTCTCTGAGGATTACCTCCTATTTTTGGTGATTTCGGACAGTTGGTGACTTGATGTCCAGCACTACCACAAAACAAATATTTTCCCAACTTCCTCCAGCAGTCATTTTCAGAGTGGTTGGATTTACCACAGTATCCACAAGTAACTTGAGGAGTCACAACCGAACCAGTGGAAGACGCTCCTCTAGCCTGAGCCGGTCCACTGCGACCTCCTCTGGATAAAGCTCCCCTAGAAGCTCCAATTGCCCTTATTCCTCCCATTCCTCTTCCCATTTTGGAAGGTTGTGCACTCTTACTAGCCTGCCCAGACGCAGAGCTAGAGAAATTCCTCTTTCTATTGTGAAAGTCCCTCACTTGCAGTCTTGCACACTCAACCCTTTGTGCCTTCTCTAAAGCCTCTGTAAAGGTAGAAATTTGGGCTGCGACCAAGCCCTCCTGAATTTCCACATTAAGTCCCTGTACAAACCGTCTAATCCTCTTCTGTTCATTGACTACTAGTTCAGGAGCGTACTTAGAAAATCTAGTGAACTTCCCTTCATACTCTGCCACACTAAGGGCTCCTTGTTTCAACTTAATAAATTCATCCTCTCTCTTTTCTTGAATCAAGGATGGAAGAAACTTTTCATTAAATTCTCTCGTGAAGTTCTCCCAGGTCCAAGGGGTTTGAGCTCTCTCCCATTTTTCTTTTATTAAATCCCACCAAGCACGAGCTACTCCCTCAAATTGGAAAGCAGCGAAATTCACTCTCCTATCCTCAGAATAGTCTAGAGCAACGAATATGTTGGTCATCCTCTCTAACCAATTCTCCGCTATTTCAGGATCGGGTTCACCAAGAAACTTAGGCGGGTTGAACTTTAAGAACCTCTCTAAGGCTCTATCCTCCCCTCTTTCCTGTCCCCCAGGTTGGTTAAATGGTCCAGGACCTGGTCTATCAGCTAAGCGTTCTAGGATATCAGTCATCCTATTAATGGCAGTAGCCACTTGGTTACCCTCAATGTTTTCCTATCCTTGAGTCGGTCCAATTGCAGATCCCTGGTCATCCCTTTGGGGTTGGGCCTGTCTAGTCCCTCGCCCACGACCTCGACCACGTCTTAGTCCTTCCATAACCCAGGCGTGCCTAATGCAAGAAACAAATCAATTATGCGATGCAAAGCAGAAAGCAGGAACCAATCAAGAAAACATTAAAATTAACAATAATTTACATTCATTAGTATATCAAATTCATGCAATTAGCAAGTCATGGGATAGTCACAAAAATATAGCACACAGGTGCCACCAGAGTACTTTTAGTCACAGAAGACTAAAGTAAAAGCAAGTGCCTCAAAAGCAGGCCACACAGTCATGCAAAATACAATGGTCTGAGGAATTTTGAAAAAGGGAAAAGAAAAGGGGAAAAGCAAAAAAATGCTAGAATAAGGAGGGGAAAAGCAAAAATGCTAAAATAGGAAGGGAACCGCAAATTGGGGAAATTTGATTCCACTTGGGTTCCAATTTTGAAGGAAAAAAAAAAGAGTTTTGTCCGCGTGGATCGCCTATGTTTCACAAGCATGGATGAACAATGGTCTTCCTCAAGCAGTTAATTCAGATACATGCCAGAAATTTCCTATTAATGAAAGTTTCCTTTCAGAGTTATTGTAAGGAACGGAATACAAGTCAGGCCATCTTCTTTTCCAATCAAACGTTCTATCCCTAGTTATCCTTTTTGAGCCTTCAGAATAAAATATTTCGTTTGGCAACCCCTGAGAATCGCAAACCCTACACTGGGGCAAGTTTGAGTTGAAAAAGGAAAAGTTTCAAGAAGTGAAAAAGTGAAAAGCAACAAAATCCAAATCAAAAGAAGAAAAGAGAACCTCAGTTCAAAAATAAACTGGGGCAAATTTCAAAGAATGGCAAAAAGCCGAAAAGTCAAAAGAAGAAAGAAAATGAAAGTGAAAAGCCTCAATTGAGCATAAACTGGGGCAAGCTTTGGTTTAACCCTAAAATAGGGTTGACGCAACAATGTGATCTCAGATTTTTCAAACCGCTTTTGAAATCCGCTTTCGAGCTTTAACTTTTCTAAGCACCCCACCTGACCCCATTACAAAAGCCGAAAGTCCTGCCTTCTGTTCTTTGCAATGGCCTTGTCAAGAAAATTTCTGATGCCGGAAAATTTTAGCTGTATTTCTGAATTGCCTGGGTATGGGGTTGACGCTACTCATCATGCGAAAGTCCACCAAGTTGAGGGAAAGGGAAAAGAGGCGAAAAGCAAAGCAAGAAAAGTAAATGCAAGAAAATGCAGAAAAATTCGACGCTGAAATCCCTGGTGAATGATGAAAAGAATACGAACAAATTCTGAGATCTTTGAGTTCAAAATAGGGGCAGTTTTTGGAAGATACGATCTTCAGTGCAATGTCCTTGGAAGTTTATTCTTTAGCTACCGTTTTCAAGCCAAATTACAAGCTAATAAAGTCCATCGTTGACTTATTCCTTCATGACAGTCCAAAGTGAGGATATGCTCATAAGAAGTCCATCAATCATTCGTGATCATAAGGGTATAACCAGTTTTTTACATGTTTAGCTATCATTTCTACCCGAAATTTTGCAAGCCCATGAAGCTTATACGTTGACTAAGTTTTCTTAAGACATGAGGGTGACAAACTCTTTGCTTTCACTAAAATATGGTATTGAAGGGATTACATACCATCTGTACACATGAATAAGACAAATCTTGACCTTCCATTTCCTTTAGCCATTTCCAAATCAGAAATAACACCCCACTCGATTGGCCCTGAAAGTTGAGCCAACAAGAAATGGTGACCCGCTACTCTGGGCACCGATGCTAAAAGTGAGGAAGAAATCTTTTGTGATTTGGCATTATTTTGAGAAATTCATCATGAAATTTTCTATATGGTTTAAGCAAGATATTCCATTTTCTTCACACTATAGGAAACACAGTTTCTTACAGTATTCGAATAAATGGAAAGTCATCCAAACCAATTTTTGCAATCAAATGGGCCCATACTGGGGCAAAATTTTTATTTGCAAGATTTCACAAAATAAGCCCACACTGGGGCAAATTTTTATAGTCCATTTGAGGATTTCGTCAAAGACTTAAGCAAGACTTTCAAATCAATCATGCTGTCCTTTTCATGAAAATTCGAATGCATGTAAGCCCCCTGTGCAGGTATTCATAGTTGAAATTGACGAAGGAGCATCCGGTGATGTGGAAGGCCGATGCCGAAGAAAGAGAAGAAAGAAGGGAAAAGGGCCCTACACTGCAGCAAATTATTTTTGAAAAAGATTCTCTCGAAAAATCAGGAAAAATTCAAAAGTCAAAAATCAAAAGTCAAGTTCAGATTCTTGTTACTTGGAAAATCAAATCAATTTCTTGTATCTTGACAAATCAAATCCAATTTCTTGACCAATTGGATGGCAGGATACTGACCATTCACAATGTCACGTTGGGTCTGGACTTGGTGCCGCCAACATCACTTTATCACGTTGGGCCTGGATTTAGTGCCGCCAACCTCACTTTATCACGTTGGGCCTGGACTTGGTGCCGCCAACATCACTTTATCACGTTGGGCCTGAATTTTGTGCCGCCAACTTCACAAAGATCACGTTGGGCTTGGATTTTGTGCCGCCAACTCCACAAAAGTCATGTTGGGATTGTTTTTCATCTCTATCACCGTTAGCATCGAGTCTATCTCACTAACGCGTGCATTTTTTTACTCTATCACCGTTAGCATCGAGTCTATCTCACTAACGCGTGCATTTTCACTCTATCGCCGTTAGCATCGAGTCTATCTCACTAATGTGCGTGTTTTTTATTCAACCGCCGTTAGCATCGAATCTATCTCACTAATGGTGCGTGTTTTCATTCTACCGCCGTTTAGCATCGAGTCTATCTCACTAACGTGTGCGTTTCCGTTCTGCCACCGTTAGCATCGAGTCAATCTCACTAACGTGTGCGTTTTCATCCAACCGCCGTTAGCATCGAGTCTATCTCACTAATGTACGTGTTTTCATTCTACTACCGTTAGCATCGAGTCTATCTCACTAATGTGCGTGTTTTCATTCTACCGCCGTTAGCATCGAGTCTATCTCACTAATGTGCGTGTTTTCATTCTACCGCCGTTAGCATCGAGTCTATCTCACTAACGTGCGCGTTTCATCCTACCGCCGTTAGCATCGAGCCTATCTCACTAACGTGCGTGTTTTTATTTCTACCGGGCCGTTAGCATCGAGTCTATCTCACTTACTAACGTGCGTGTTTTCATTTCTGCGCCGTTCGCCAATCGAGTCTATCTCACTAACATGCGTGTTTTCATTTCTGCCGCCGTTAGCATCGAGTCTATCTCACTAACATGCGTGTTTCATTTCTACCGCCGTTAGCATCGAGTCTATCTCACTAACGTACGTGTTTCATTCTACCGCCGTTAGCATCGAGTCTATCTCACTAACGTGCGCGTTTTCATCCTACCGCCGTTAGCATCGAGCCTATCTCACTAATGTGCGTGTTTCCATCCCACCAACACTCCATCTCACTTCAATTCATCTAGTTTTACATTTCTGTCCGGGTCTGTCCCGTGGGTCTATCCCAATTTTACATTTCTGTCCGGATCTATCCCGTGGGTCTATCCCAAATTTAAATTTCTGTTCGGGACAGTCCCGTTTAATTTCATATTCGGGTCAATCCCGTTTTAGAATTCCTGTCCGTTCGGATCATTCTGCAGCCAAATAACACAGGTAAGTATTTGGTGTCTACTTCTTTGTCTCAAGCTTTTCCAAAACTCAGACAAAGAGGGGCAAACTGTAGACACCAAATTTTTGGTGTAATTTCATTTTTAGTTTTTTATTTGTCGTGTTCATTTTTAGTTTTTAGTTTCCAGTTTTATTTTTATTTTTAAGTTTTATCATAGAATTTGTTGAAAAAGAAAAAAAAGAGAAAAGAAAAGCATTCAAAAAAAATATGATTTAGTCGTTTGTAATTTAAATTCAATGCTTTCTTGAAAGAAAAAATGAAAAATATGAAAAATGAAACAAAAAAGATGGAAAAATGGCCATTTTTGTTGTTTTTAGTTGTTTAGTTTTTAAATTATTTTCATTATTATTATTATTATTATTACCTGGTTTTTGGCAATTTGTTATTATTATTATTATTATTTATATTTTATCATTTCTGTATTTATTAAGTTGAAAGTTAAAAAAAAAATAAAAATAAAAATAAAGAAGAGAAACGCGACTTGTAAGCTGCGTTTTTGCAGCTTGCAAGGGAGGACTTCGGGCAGCCCCTTGGGTTGTAAATATAGAAGAGCTGGCTGAAGGTTTAGGGTTGTGGTTCCTAGATATAAAAGGAAAGCCGCAAGACAGCCGCAAAGGGGGAACCAACGGGGGAAAGAAAATAGAAAAAAAGACAGCGGAAGATAGGAGAGATTGGAGGGGAAGGCAAAAACGAAACAGGGAGAGCAAAAGAGAGATTAGGGGTCCGGCTGTAGAAAAGCAAAAGCTACGGGAGACTTATTGAGTGAACGGAAAGGAAAACGAGAGACAGAAGGGAACCATTTTTTTGAGAGATAGAAAACAGGGAGGTTTTGGAGGGTAACGGCGGAAACAAAAGTGGAGGAAGGGCTTCGGCTGTGGAAAGGAAGAGAGAAAAAGCTGAACAAAGGAGAAGGGAATCTGAAACAAGAGAGAGCTGACGGCTGAGGATCTGAATAGCAAGGAAGGAAGAAAAGGTTTCTGGTTCGTTGTAGCAAAGGAAAAGAATCAGGAGGTGCAGCTGCAAGAGAGCCAGAGAGACAAAGATTTCATCTTTTGGAATACATCAAGCTTCGGTCAAGGATTAAAGGTAACATTTTTTACTTTGGACTGGTTTATAAGTTGCTGAATCATGTTTGAATGCTGAAAGTCTTGGTCTTTACACTTGATTGTGTCCTCCATACAAGTTCTATCTATGAATCTGGTTTGAGTTTGAAGAAAAAGGGGTTTGCGTTAGCTATGCTTGTTTTGTTAATGTCCATAGCTGTTTCTCTTGGTGGTCTTTATGCGCAATCTGGGTTGAAAAATTATGGGAGATGCATAATTTATGGCTGGGTTGGAGGGTAGGACGTATGTTCATGGCTTTTGTTTCGAAAAGATGGCTGTTTTCTTGAGTTTTGTGGGCTGCATATGTCTTGAATTCCATTGTTAGATTATGAAAAGAAAATAGTGGCTGAATCCATGTTTTGCATTTCCATTTGAATCCATGTTTCACGGCTGTTTTCCTCCTGTTTGAGAGCTGGAAACTTCAGAAAATTCTGGAGTTTGCGGACAGATTTGATTGCAGAAAGTTTACTTCTTCCATAACTTACATGAAGCTGGCTGCAACAAGCTAAAAGCCTTTGGTTTGTTGCAGCGGCATGGGTCAATTTCTGTGGTCTTTGTCTTTCGCTGGTTTAAGTTTGGAGTTCATGATGTCTTTGATCTTTGGCTAAGTACATCCTGGACATGTTAGCTGCAAGTTACATTTTTTCTGTTGAGAATTGCATTTCCTGCCATGATAATGAACCAAACCTGGAAAATTGCAGCAAGCTTTGATTGCAGAATGTTTCTTCGTTGCCTTGCATGAACTCCTTTATGAGTTAACATAGTTTCCTTGTATGATTTTGCTTGCTTGCATTATGGTAGTTGTGCAGTTGTTAGTTAGTTCAAAGCTTGGAAGATTGATTAAGAAGTTTTCTAATCTATTCTTGGTTGTCGAGGCTTCAAAGCTTAGGAAACAAATTGCAGAAAAACTTTGCTGCACTCTTTCTTCTTTGCTGTTTAGTTTTTTACTTTCTTGATGGTCAGCTCCAACTTCATATGTGCAACGGCATTGTGTGTTTAGTTAATGTTTTTTGCGCATAAGAGTGGAGCATGGGATGATGTCTTCTTGGTTGAAGAAAGTTTGGCAAGCTGCCGAATTTTCTGTTGCAGAAAACCTGCGACATGTTTTCCTTTTATTGCTGTCTTGCTGTTTAGTTTTTCACCCTTGATGGCCAGCTTCACTTCTTGTTTTAATCTTGCAATAAGAGTAGCTGCCTTAATCTTGCAAATGATGGAATGGTTATGCTTAGATGAAATGTTTTGATCAAAGCTTGGAAATGGAAATGAGAAGTGCAGCAGTTTCCTTTCTCGGTTGATAGAAGTTTGAATAGAAAGTAAATTGCAGAAGTTTTCTTGTCTACGTAGCTTGCATGAGTTTTGCATGAAACAATTGCTGAAAATTGCACTTTGATCCCTCAAGTCTCCCCTTGTTCTACTAGGACCCAATCAATTGAATAACTTCATCAATTTGGTCCTTGGCAATTTTAATTCTACCATTTCATTGCTTGTTTGCTTCAATTAACTACCATGCTTTGTTTCAATTGCGTTTAAGTCATGACTTTAGGGATTTTAGATCAAGTGAGCTTGTGATTGCCTATTTTCTTTAATTTTCCCAAATAAATTGGTACCTTGACCATTTCTTTTATTTTGGAGGATAAATAAGTGATTTCACTTCATTGGGGCCCAATTCAAGGGAGGTAACCTCTATCTCTTTGATTTTCGTTTCTCCTATGTGATCCAACGTGCTAAGTGTGAATTGCATGTCTACGTTGCTTTCCTTGCCTTTCTTTAATTACTTTCATTTATTTCATTTGCTTTTGCCGTTTATTTAAGTTATTCATTATGGGGTATGTGTACACCTCTTGGCTTGTAATAGATAGGGCTTGGCATTTACTTACTTTTTACTTTTATTTAAGTTTTATTATGGGGTATGTGTACACCTCTTGGCTTGTAATAGATAGGGCTTGGCGAGCAATTTGGTCCATTTCCCCTCCCCCTTTTGTTTTAGTTAGTGAATGTAATAGGTTCATTAGCTTGGTTGCATGCCTACGTGTTAAGTGTTACTCGTTTTATTAGGCTCTTGCATCTAGTCGAGCATGCTAAATGTTATGTGCTATGTGTTTTTAAGTGTTTGGCATGTCTACTTGCTTTCTATAGCATGAATGAATGTGATGGATGAATGTACGTCACCACACTAGTCCAATGCTAGTTGTGGCTCATTATTTCATTAGAAATTCATAGAAAGGGCTAGTCCAATGCTAGACCCAATAGGATTTTTTCTTTGTTTTGCCATTAATGCATTATTTGCCTGCTCACTACATATCATGCATTTT
>NW_020864472.1:0-14423 GCF_003713205.1 Coffea eugenioides | reverse complement strand
TTTTTTTTTCTTTTTCAGAAATAAAGGACAATAAATAGATATTCCCTCTTAGAAAATATATAAGAATAATCAAAGGAGGAATATAACCTTTATCGACTATATCAATCACTTACTTGCAAAATTAAGTAAATAGAAGAAATCTCATTAAACATGTAAAATTATAGGCATAATTTTCCTCATTTTACCAAATATACTTTCTAAAATGTAAAAATTCTAATTGCGTAATAAACATTTCCAAGTTAAATGAGGACTAAACCTTCCAAAATACATATAACATTTCAACAATTGGAAGAATAAAACACTTAAGGTTGGAATACTTTGCCCTTTTTGAATGAAAATGCAAAAATTTGAAGAACTTTTGGGCCATAATGAAATATTGGAAAAGATTTTAGAAAATTTTTTACAGAGTTTCTCCTTATAAATGGATGAAAACTCCCTGCCAACAAACCCAATTTCAAGCAAATTATCCACATGGCAAATAATTCAAACACAATTCCAATATTTCTAAGCATTTCAATTCACAAAATATCATCACATAGCATTAGAATGCAAGTTCACATATTTCCTCCCCCACACTTAAACTTCACATTGTCCTCAATGTGAGAAAAGGAAAATAAAGAAAGAGTAAAAGAAAATACTCCCCTTATGACTTGCGCAATCCGAAACCATGTCCAAGTGATGAATTTCCAACCGTATTTGAGAAAGAATGGAAGTTCACTTATTGCACCCTGAAAAAGACAAAATCAAAACAAATAAATTTCTTAAAAATAAAAGGTTGCAATCAACAAAATCATGCAATTCAAGGAAAAAGGAAAAATGATCAAGCATGTGGAACCATACAATGTTCAAGGGATAAAAACATGACATGAGCTAATCTTTGCTAATCAAATATATGCATTAGTATCCAAAGCAAAGGGAAGCTAATTTCACACAAAAAATCCACAATCATGAACAAAATAAGTTCTATTTATACATTTTGTCATCAATGATCAATGATCGTGAAACGGATTCATCTTACGCTGGTTACTGTTCACAATCCGGCCAGAAATTGGAGGGATTCGTGGAGGGATTCTGGGCAAAATTTTTTTTTTTTTTTTTACTGTTGCATATCCGGCCACTTTCTGGCCGGATTTCCGGCCGGGTTGTTGGCCGGATTTTCTACAGCGGATTTTTTTTTTTTTTTTTTTTTTTTTTTTTTTTACAATCGGCAGTTTTTGGCCGGATTTCAGGCCGATTTTCGGCCGTCCGATTCTGTCCAGAATGCTCGAAATAAATTTCTTTTCTCCCTGGACTATCCGCTTCAATCCGGCCACTTTGGCGGATTTTGGCCGGATTTGCTGCAGAAAAAGCTGTTTTCTGCAGGTTTTTCTCCAAATTTGCTTGGCCAACCTTCAATTCAACCTACTTCATGTTCTTTGATAATTCAAATTTAACATGATCATCATGAATATAACTTAAACATGAAGCACTTTTAAATTGCATGAAATGCAGCAATGACATCGAAAACTCCCTTTTGCCTTAATATAACACTTTGCAATTGAGATCATTTGCATGAACTCTTGCCATTGCCACCTACAAAACACACAAAAACATCATTCGACACACTTAAAAACTTACTAAAAACAAGCCAACATGAAGAAAAGTGGACTGTTGAAATGATCCAAAGCCTTCGCTTAAAAGGATCAGGTCGTTTTTGAAAGGATCCTGTGAGGTCGGATCATTGTAGTGAGCTCGGATCAAGAAGTTCGAATTTTTTTCTGATTGCAGAAGTGGATCCGAGGCCTCGGATCCATATGGATCCGAGCTCGGATCCATTGAATCTGCACTTATTGCAGAATTTTTTTGCAATTTTCAGTTTGACCTCAATTCTTCAAAATACACCATAGATTATTTCTATGTCAAAATAAACCATTCACGCACATGTAGAATGATCTAAACATGCATTCTAAACCTCTTTAATGCAACAAAAACCACAATTACTGAATTTGAGGTGTTGAGATCTTTGATCAAACTTCGCCTTTTTCACCTCTTTTGGTCACTTTTCCAAAACCTACAAATGAAAAACAACAAAATTACTCAAACTTATGCTTTAAACATAAAATCACTCCAAAGTAACACCAACTTAAACAAGCATTGGGTTGCCTCCCAATAAGCGCTTCTTTAAAGTCAATAGCTTGACTATTTCACCTCATTTTTCAAGGAGGTTTAGTTAACGAATAATCCACCATTTTAGGCCTTGGTGGATCATTAAATGGTGACTTTATAGCCAAAGCCACATGATCTAATGATGTGAGAAATGAAAGTGACTTACCTATCCCAAGTGTTTCATAGATATTACCTTGAATATACACCACTTGAGAACTTACCAAAGGAAATGTCATGAGAGTATCTTGGGCAGGAATACCTTTAGAACCTATACTTTCACTGCACTCCTCAAGAGGATGTGAAAAATGAGTCATTAAAAAACTCACCTCTTTGAGGCTCAAAGTTAGGTTTATACAAATGTATTATTCATGTTGAATGGATATTTGCTCATTGAATATAATGAGGATTCATCATTTTCATCCAAATGCAATCCATTTCACATACCAAACATTTCCACACCATTCATGCTAGGATCATTTTGCAAATTATTGAACAAATAACTTCACACAATACATTCAATTGCCTCATGTATATTACAAAGTGAGAAGCTAATTCATCTATTCTTTCCCTCAAATCCTATCAAAAACGGTCGGGAAGTTGGCATTTGCTTAGCTTTTTCTTAAAGCTAACTCCAAGATGGCTTTAGATCATTAGCTACTCTTTCTATTGCCAACTCCCAAGAATGGTTTTTGATTCATATTGGACACTTTTCATGTGGTATCATAAAATATGGAATAATCAAACTATTATGTTACATTGATATCCCAGCCATAAGTGAGGAGAATTGCTCCAATTAGCACGTATATTGATCAAAACAAAGGATTGTAATGCTCTAATTTATCATAATAATCCAGATTTTGTCTTGCATACATTGTATTAGTAGCATGGATACTTCCACACAGTCACAAATCACATGATAGAATTAAATGCATTTTACATTCCTCCCTTGCTCAATTCATGCATAATTGTGTCCATTTTGACTTGTGTAACATTGCATAACATCAAATTTACCTTTAAGCACCTTAAACCTCTCAAAGACATACATTCAGTAAAAATTCATGAATTTACCTTCTATTAAAGGAGCTTTGCACTTGCGTAACATCCCATTACCAATCTTCCACTTCTCAAGCATTGTCCTCCAAATTGACCTACCCTCCTCATTACCTAAAATTGCTTTTAAACAACTTAAGAGCAAAATTAGTAAGAAGAATAGGTAATAAAATGCATACACACAAAAAAAATACTAAAATAACAGAAAATAACATTCACATTATAACTAATATTATGTCTAAACTAATAAAGTTGCTCTTCACACCGATATTGCCAAATCTTCCCCGGCAACGGCGCCAAAAACTTGACGTGCGCGGAGTATACATATACAATTAAACTCATCCTAATCAAGTTTTACATTTATAAACTCCTAAATACCCCACACGCGATTTATCGCAAGTATACGAATCGTGAGCGAGTATAGGGTATTAAGGGTCGATCCCACAAGGAAGATTGCAATTACCGGTACTACTAAAGCTTCTCTATTATTTAGACTATCAATGAATTATAACAAATTAAAACCTAATGAAATTATACAAAAAAATAGCAAATGAAAGCTCCTTGGGTTGTGGTATCCCTAACTACTCATGCAAGTGCTATATTTGGATCATTAATTACTACATCTAGGCTAGTTATGGTGTAATTTCCTTATGCATTTGAATCCTACTTTCGTAATGAATCAATTATACTTATAACTAATCCATACCTATTCTCATGGTTATGAAATTAGCTACAAGTTCATTTCCTCAATGAAATTACATGAAATGAATCACTAAAAACCACATAGATGCACCTCTACTTTCGTGAGTGTACTCCCTATGTTTAGCACTTCTTGAACTAGTGTTAAATCTCAATTTTCATTGCAGAAACAACACCTTAGATAATCACAATTAATGGTACCAGATTAATCATGATTTCAAGAGCTAAAGTGCTAAATAACTTGCTCAAATCATAGCAGTCAAATAACCAAATAATAAACACTAACAATTATAGAAAGTTCAACCAAACCCAAGGTATAAACTTTAGAAACACATAATGAACACAAAATCCAGAACTTGTATATTAACTAAATTTGGAATCAAATACAAAAGATAAAGATTTGGAAGGAATACAACCCTTGTCACATGAGCTTTCTTCCTTGCCTTCTTCATCCTCCATTTGCATCCTAATCTAGATAATAAACAAGAATGGAAAAACTACACTACTCTATACTAAGCTAAACTAACACTAGGGAGATGAAAGAGCTACATTTCTGCAACTTCCAGCTTCTCCCGTAGCTCACTCTCTATTTTCTGCTATGAACTCCAATCTCTCCCCTTCTTGCAATGAATTTGGCTATTTTATGATGAAAGGTGGTCAAGAAATGAGGATTACATCTCCCTTTTACAGCTGGGAATGTTTCTCACATGTCTAGCATCCAATGTGAGTTGGTGGAGGTGAAATTGAGTTTTACGCGTACAGAGCAGCCTTTTCTGACCACAATCCGGCCAGGAATCCGGCCATAAATCCGGCCAAATTCAGGCCGGATTGCTACAGTAAATCTGGGCTGCTACAGTGATCCGAGCTGGTACAGTACCTCGGATCCGTATGGATCCGAGCTCGGATCCACTAACCCAGAAACAGCCGAGGGTTCGGATGAATAGTGGATCCGAGTGTGGATCACTTGCTCTGTTTTTGGCCCAACTTCAACCGATATTTTCTTGATGTTAGAGGCTGAACCAACTCATGTCTAAAACACGAAAGTTGTAGCCTTTTGAGTTATCTTTCTAATGCATCAAGAATCACCTCATTTGGATCTGTGTAGGCTGAGATATGACTGAAATACCCTTGCCTGCTCCATGCCTTGTTCCAGTTTCGACCAATAGCAATTGACTCTGTACTTCGGCCTTTTGACCTGGAAAACCTTCAAACTGGATTCAGATGTCTTCACCAAAGTTGTAGATCTATCTCTTATCTTCAAATGGGTTCAAGAATCATCCCAATCCGATCATTGTAGCTCAAGTTATAGCCGAAATACTAAAATGTGTCAAAACTGTCAAAATACACAAAATCCAAGTAAAAAGTGATAAAAACCTCATTTAATCACTTCAAAGTATTTTTCACCAATTATAGCCAAAATGATTCATTTTCTTCCAATAATATAACTAAAGTGACTAAAAATAATATAAAATATCATACAATTATTACGTAAATTAGTCACTTATCAAACTCCCCCACACTTAAATCATTGCTTGTCCTCAAGCAATTCACACATAATCAAATGCAATGATTCAAGAGGTGAAACAATATATGCACTTTGTCCAATTTAATTCCTCAAGACTTGGAAAATAATCATTATACAATTATTCAATTTACACTAAATACTCATAATATCAAGTAAAGGAAAGATAATTATACCCTAAATTCAACAAGTTAAACTTAATCTCTTACCCTAACTTAAATTTTACAAATAAGCAAATCACATAGTCAATTTATAGTTTTCCTCCTCCTATAATCATCTTTTTCTCAAAATTCTATAACTAAGAGGGATTTATTCACACAAATTTTACTTAAATAGTGAGAATGCCTTTTTACGCGAAAATCGACACTTTTAGGTGAAGATCCCCGGTTACTCAACATTTCACTTATTCAAGTTGCTAATGCATACTCTTAATTCAAGTACCTTTTTACACGAATGTCGACATTTGTAGATGCCAACCCCCGGTTACTCTGTACGAGAATCATTGGAGTAGAACAATTTTTATTTACTTTCTTTTCTTCTCTTTTTTTTCTACTTTTTTTTTCTTTTTCAGAAATAAAGGACAATAAATAGATATTCCCTCTTAGAAAATATATAAGAATAATCAAAGGAGGAATATAACCTTTATCGACTATATCAATCACTTACTTGCAAAATTAAGTAAAGAGAAGAAATCTCATTAAACATGTAAAATTATAGGCATAATTTTCCTCATTTTACCAAATATACTTTCTAAAATGTAAAAATTCTAATTGCGTAATAAACATTTCCAAGTTAAATGAGGACTAAACCTTCCAAAATACATATAACATTTCAACAATTGGAAGAATAAAACACTTAAGGTTGGAATACTTTGCCCTTTTTGAATGAAAATGCAAAAATTTGAAGAACTTTTGGGCCATAATGAAATATTGGAAAAGATTTTAGAAAAATTTTTACAGAGTTTCTCCTTATAAATGGATGAAAACTCCCTGCCAACAAACCCAATTTCAAGCAAATTATCCACATGGCAAATAATTCAAACACAATTCCAATATTTCTAAGCATTTCAATTCACAAAATATCATCACATAGCATTAGAATGCAAGTTCACATATTTCCTCCCCCACACTTAAACTTCACATTGTCCTCAATGTGAGAAAAGGAAAATAAAGAAAGAGTAAAAGAAAATACTCCCCTTATGACTTGCGCAATCCGAAACCATGTCCAAGTGATGAATTTCCAACCGTATTTGAGAAAGAATGGAAGTTCACTTATTGCACCCTGAAAAAGACAAAATCAAAACAAATAAATTTCTTAAAAATAAAAGGTTGCAATCAACAAAATCATGCAATTCAAGGAAAAAGGAAAAATGATCAAGCATGTGGAACCATACAATGTTCAAGGGATAAAAACATGACATGAGCTAATCTTTGCTAATCAAATATATGCATTAGTATCCAAAGCAAAGGGAAGCTAATTTCACACAAAAAATCCACAATCATGAACAAAATAAGTTCTATTTATACATTTTGTCATCAATGATCAATGATCGTGAAACGGATTCATCTTACGCTGGTTACTGTTCACAATCCGGCCAGAAATTGGAGGGATTCGTGGAGGGATTCTGGGCAAAATTTTTTTTTTTTTTTTTACTGTTGCATATCCGGCCACTTTCTGGCCGGATTTCCGGCCGGATTGTTGGCCGGATTTTCTACAGCGGATTTTTTTTTTTTTTTTTTTTTTTTTTTTTTTTTTTTTTTTTTACAATCCGGCCAGTTTTTGGCCGGATTTCAGGCCGGATTTTCGGCCGGATATTAGGCAGTAGCTCCGAAAAAATTTTCTTTTCTCCCCTGACTATCCGGCCTTCAATCCGGCCAACATTTGGCCGGATTTATGGCCGGATTTGCTGCAGAAAAAGCTGTTTTCTGCAGTTTTTCCTCCAAATTTGCTTGGCCAACCTTCCACATTCAACCTACTTCATGTTCTTTGAATAAAATTCAAATTTAACATGATCATGCATGAATATAACTTAAACATGAAACACTTTAAATGCATGAAATGCAGCAATTGAACATGAAAACTCCCTTTTTGCCTTAATATAAACACTTTTGCAATTGAGATCATTTGCATGAACTCTTGCCATTGCCACCTACAAAACACACAAAAACATCAATCGAACAACTAAAACTTACTAAAAACAAGCCAACATGAAGAAAAGTGGAGTTGAAAAGTGATCCAAGCCTTCGTTTTTAAAAGGATCCGAGGTCGTTTTTGAAAGGATCCGAGGTCGGATCATTGTGAGTGAGCTCGGATCAAGAAGTTCGAATTTTTTTCTGATTGCAGAAGTGGATCCGAGGCTTCGGATCCATATGGATCCGAGCTCGGATCCATTGAATCTGCACTTATTGCAGAATTTTTTTGCAATTTTCAGTTTGACCTCAATTCTTCAAAATACACCATAGATTATTTCTATGTCAAAATAAACCATTCACGCACATGTAAAATGATCTAAACATGCATTCTAAACCTCTTTAATGCAACAAAAACCACAATTACTGAATTTGAGGTGTTGAGATCTTTGATCAAACTTCGCCTTTTTCACCTCTTTTGGTCACTTTTCCAAAACCTACAAATGAAAAACAACAAAATTACTCAAACTTATGCTTTAAACATAAAATCACTCCAAAGTAACACCAACTTAAACAAGCATTGGGTTGCCTCCCAATAAGCGCTTCTTTAAAGTCAATAGCTTGACTATTTCACCTCATTTTTCAAGGAGGTTTAGTTAACGAATAATCCACCATTTTAGGCCTTGGTGGATCATTAAATGGTGACTTTATAGCCAAAGCCACATGATCTAATGATGTGAGAAATGAAAGTGACTTACCTATCCCAAGTGTTTCATAGATATTACCTTGAATATACACCACTTGAGAACTTACCAAAGGAAATGTCATGAGAGTATCTTGGGCAGGAATACCTTTAGAACCTATACTTTCACTGCACTCCTCAAGAGGGGTGAAAAATGAGTCATTAAAACTCACCTCTTGAGGCTCAAAGTTAGTTTCAAATGTATTATCATGTGAAATGGATATTTGCTCATTGAAATATAATTGAGATTCATCATTTTCATCCAAATGCAATCCATTTTCACATACAACATTTCCACCATTCATGCTAGGATCATTTTGCAAATTATTAGAACAAATAACTTCACACAATACATTCAATTGCTCATGTATATTACCAAAGTGAGAAGCTAATTCATCTATTCTTTCCTCAATCCTATCAAAACGGTCGGAAGTTGCATTTGCTAGCTTTTCTAAAGCTAACTCCCAAGATGGCTTAGAATCATTAGCTACTCTTTCTATTGCCAACTCCCAAGATGGTTTTGATTCATATTGGACACTTTCATGTTGGTAATCATAAAAATATGAATAATCACTATATGTACATTGATTATCCCAACCATAAGTAGGAGAATTGCTCCAATTAGCACTATATTGATCAAAACAAGGATTGTAATGCTCTAATTTATCATAATAATCCACATTTTGTGCTTGCATACATGTATTAGTAGCATGATAACTTCCACACAAGTCACAAATCACATGATAAGAATTAAAAGCATTAACATTCCTCCCTTGCTCAATTTCATGCATAATTGTGTCCATTTGAACTTGTAACATCATAACATCAAATTTAGCCTTTAAGCACCTTAAACCATCTTCAAAAGACATACATTCAGTAAATTCTTGATTACCTCTATTAAAGGAGCTTTGCACTTGGTAACCATCCATTACCAATCTTCCACTTCTCAAGCATTGTCCTCCAAATTGACCTACCCTCCTCATTACCTAAAATTGCTTTTAAACAACTTAAGAGCAAAATTAGTAAGAAGAATAGGTAATAAAATGCATACACACAAAAAAAAATACTAAAATAACAGAAAATAACATTCACATTATAACTAATATTATGTCTAAACTAATAAAGTTGCTCTTCACACCGATATTGCCAAATCTTCCCCGGCAACGGCGCCAAAAACTTGACGTGCGCGGAGTATACATATACAATTAAACTCATTCTAATCAAGTTTTACATTTATAAACTCCTAAATACCCCACACGCGATTTATCGCAAGTATACGAATCGTGAGCGAGTATAGGGTATTAAGGGTCGATCCCACAAGGAAGATTGCAATTACCGGTACTACTAAAGCTTCTCTATTATTTAGACTATCAATGAATTATAACAAATTAAAACCTAATGAAATTATACAAAAAAATAGCAAATGAAAGCTCCTTGGGTTGTGGTATCCCTAACTACTCATGCAAGTGCTATATTTGGATCATTAATTACTACATCTAGGCTAGTTATGGTGTAATTTCCTTATGCATTTGAATCCTACTTTCGTAATGAATCAATTATACTTATAACTAATCCATACCTATTCTCATGGTTATGAAATTAGCTACAAGTTCATTTCCTCAATGAAATTACATGAAATGAATCACTAAAAACCACATAGATGCACCTCTACTTTCGTGAGTGTACTCCCTATGTTTAGCACTTCTTGAACTAGTGTTAAATCTCAATTTTCATTGCAGAAACAACACCTTAGATAATCACAATTAATGGTACCAGATTAATCATGATTTCAAGAGCTAAAGTGCTAAATAACTTGCTCAAATCATAGCAGTCAAATAACCAAATAATAAACACTAACAATTATAGAAAGTTCAACCAAACCCAAGGTATAAACTTTAGAAACACATAATGAACACAAAATCCAGAACTTGTATATTAACTAAATTTGGAATCAAATACAAAAGATAAAGATTTGGAAGGAATACAACCCTTGTCACATGAGCTTTCTTCCTTGCCTTCTTCATCCTCCATTTGCATCCTAATCTAGATAATAAACAAGAATGGAAAAACTACACTACTCTATACTAACCTAAACTAACACTAGGGAGATGAAAGAGCTACATTTCTGCAACTTCCAGCTTCTCCCGTAGCTCACTCTCTATTTTCTGCTATGAACTCCAATCTCTCCCCTTCTTGCAATGAATTTGGCTATTTTATGATGAAAGGTGGTCAAGAAATGAGGATTACATCTCCCTTTTACAGCTGGGAATGTTTCTCACATGTCTAGCATCCAATGTGAGTTGGTGGAGGTGAAATTGAGTTTTACGCGTACAGAGCAGCCTTTTCTGACCACAATCCGGCCAGGAATCCGGCCATAAATCCGGCCAAATTCAGGCCGGATTGCTACAGTAAATCTGGGCTGCTACAGTGATCCGAGCTGCTACAGTACCTCGGATCCACTAACCCAGAAACAGCCGAGGGTTCGGATGAATAGTGGATCCGAGTGTGGATCACTTGCTCTGTTTTTTTGCCCAACTTCAACCGATCTTTTCTTGATGTTAGAGGCTGAACCAACTCATGTCTAAAACACGAAAGTTGTAGCCTTTTGAGTTATCTTTCTAATGCATCAAGAATCACCTCATTTGGATCTGTGTAGGCTGAGATATGACTGAAATACCCTTGCCTGCTCCATGCCTTGTTCCAGTTTCGACCAATAGCAATTGACTCTGTACTTCGGCCTTTTGACCTGGAAAACCTTCAAACTGGATTCAGATGTCTTCACCAAAGTTGTAGATCTATCTCTTATCTTCAAATGGGTTCAAGAATCATCCCAATCCGATCATTGTAGCTCACGTTATAGCCGAAATACTAAAATGTGTCAAAACTGTCAAAATACACAAAATCCAAGTAAAAAGTGATAAAAACCTCATTTAATCACTTCAAAGTATTTTTCACCAATTATAGCCAAAATGATTCATTTTCTTCCAATAATATAACTAAAGTGACTAAAAATAATATAAAATATCATACAATTATTACGTAAATTAGTCACTTATCAAACTCCCCCACACTTAAATCATTGCTTGTCCTCAAGCAATTCACACATAATCAAATGCAATGATTCAAGAGGTGAAACAATATATGCACTTTGTCCAATTTAATTCCTCAAGACTTGGAAAATAATCATTATGCAATTATTCAATTTACACTAAATACTCATAATATCAAGTAAAGGAAAGATAATTATACCCTAAATTCAACAAGTTAAACTTAATCTCTTACCCTAACCTAATTTCACAAATAAGCAAATCACATAGTCGATTTATAGCCTTCCTCCTCCTATAATCATCTTTTTTCTCAAAATTTTCCATCTAAGAGGGATTTATTCATACTAATTTTACTTAATTAGTGAGAATGCCTTTTTACGCGAAAATCGACACTTTTAGGTGAAGATTCCCGGTTACTCAACATTTCACTTATTCAAGTTGCAATGCATACTCTTAATTCAAGTACCTTTTTACGCGAAAATCGACATTTATAGATGCCAACCCCCGTACTTCGGTACAAAAAATCATTGGAGTAGAAATAATTTTTATTTACTTTCTTTTCTTCTCTTTTTTTTCTACTTTTTTTTTCTTTTTCAGAAATAAAGGACAATAAATAGATATTCCCTCTTAGAAAATATATAAGAATAATCAAAGGAGGAATATAACCTTTATCGACTATATCAATCACTTACTTGCAAAATTAAGTAAAGAGAAGAAATCTCATTAAACATGTAAAATTATAGGCATAATTTTCCTCATTTTACCAAATATACTTTCTAAAATGTAAAAATTCTAATTGCGTAATAAACATTTCCAAGTTAAATGAGGACTAAACCTTCCAAAATACATATAACATTTCAACAATTGGAAGAATAAAACACTTAAGGTTGGAATACTTTGCCCTTTTTGAATGAAAATGCAAAAATTTGAAGAACTTTTGGGCCATAATGAAATATTGGAAAAGATTTTAGAAAAATTTTTACAGAGTTTCTCCTTATAAATGGATGAAAACTCCCTGCCAACAAACCCAATTTCAAGCAAATTATCCACATGGCAAATAATTCAAACACAATTCCAATATTTCTAAGCATTTCAATTCACAAAATATCATCACATAGCATTAGAATGCAAGTTCACATATTTCCTCCCCCACACTTAAACTTCACATTGTCCTCAATGTGAGAAAAGGAAAATAAAGAAAGAGTAAAAGAAAATACTCCCCTTATGACTTGCGCAATCCGAAACCATGTCCAAGTGATGAATTTCCAACCGTATTTGAGAAAGAATGGAAGTTCACTTATTGCACCCTGAAAAAGACAAAATCAAAACAAATAAATTTCTTAAAAATAAAAGGTTGCAATCAACAAAATCATGCAATTCAAGGAAAAAGGAAAAATGATCAAGCATGTGGAACCATACAATGTTCAAGGGATAAAAACATGACATGAGCTAATCTTTGCTAATCAAATATATGCATTAGTATCCAAAGCAAAGGGAAGCTAATTTCACACAAAAAATCCACAATCATGAACAAAATAAGTTCTATTTATACATTTTGTCATCAATGATCAATGATCGTGAAACGGATTCATCTTACGCTGGTTACTGTTCACAATCCGGCCAGAAATTGGAGGGATTCGTGGAGGGATTCTGGGCAAAATTTTTTTTTTTTTTTTTACTGTTGCATATCCGGCCACTTTCTGGCCGGATTTCCGGCCGGATTGTTGGCCGGATTTTCTACAGCGGATTTTTTTTTTTTTTTTTTGTTTTTTTTTTTTTTTTTTTTACAATCCCGGCCAAGTTTTATGGCCGATTTCAGGCCGGATTTTCGGCCGGATTCTGTCCAGAATGCTCGAAAAAATTTTCTTTTCTCCCCTGACTATCCGGCCTTCAATCCGGCCAACATTTGGCCGGATTTATGGCCGGATTTGCTGCAGAAAAAGCTGTTTTCTGCAGTTTTTCCTCCAAATTTGCTTGGCCAACCTTCCACATTCAACCTACTTCATGTTCTTTGAATAAAATTCAAATTTAACATGATCATGCATGAATATAACTTAAACATGAAACACTTTAAATGCATGAAATGCAGCAATTGAACATGAAAACTCCCTTTTTGCCTTAATATAAACACTTTTGCAATTGAGATCATTTGCATGAACTCTTGCCATTGCCACCTACAAAACACACAAAAACATCAATCGAACAACTAAAACTTACTAAAAACAAGCCAACATGAAGAAAAGTGGAGTTGAAAAGTGATCCAAGCCTTCGTTTTTAAAAGGATCCGAGGTCGTTTTTGAAAGGATCCGAGGTCGGATCATTGTGAGTGAGCTCGGATCAAGAAGTTCGAATTTTTTTCTGATTGCAGAAGTGGATCCGAGGCCTCGGATCCATATGGATCCGAGCTCGGATCCATTGAATCTGCACTTATTGCAGAATTTTTTTGCAATTTTCAGTTTGACCTCAATTCTTCAAAATACACCATAGATTATTTCTATGTCAAAATAAACCATTCACGCACATGTAGAATGATCTAAACATGCATTCTAAACCTCTTTAATGCAACAAAAACCACAATTACTGAATTTGAGGTGTTGAGATCTTTGATCAAACTTCGCCTTTTTCACCTCTTTTGGTCACTTTTCCAAAACCTACAAATGAAAAACAACAAAACTACTCAAACTTATGCTTTAAACATAAAATCACTCCAAAGTAACACCAACTTAAACAAGCATTGGGTTGCCTCCCAATAAGCGCTTCTTTAAAGTCAATAGCTTGACTATTTCACCTCATTTTTCAAGGAGGTTTAGTTAACGAATAATCCACCATTTTAGGCCTTGGTGGATCATTAAATGGTGACTTTATAGCCAAAGCCACATGATCTAATGATGTGAGAAATGAAAGTGACTTACCTATCCCAAGTGTTTCATAGATATTACCTTGAATATACACCACTTGAGAACTTACCAAAGGAAATGTCATGAGAGTATCTTGGGCAGGAATACCTTTAGAACCTATACTTTCACTGCACTCCTCAAGAGGGGTGAAAAATGAGTCATTAAAACTCACCTCTTGAGGCTCAAAGTTAG
>NW_020864471.1:0-11815 GCF_003713205.1 Coffea eugenioides | reverse complement strand
ATCTAGGACCTAAAAATTCGGACAGAATGCTCCCTTAAGAACCCTAGGTTTTTCAATTTTCTTCCAAAACAGAAATTGGTTGCAATTAATCACTTTTCCCACCTCCTTAAGTCATTATAGACCATTTCCAATCATCATAGATAGCCACACCATCATGCTTATATTAAAACAGAAAAATCCCCAAAAATAATAAAACTTCATCATTTCAACCACAAATCAAGAATTAATCCATAAACTTGCATCTTATACAACCACTAAGCATGATTTAAGCATCAATTAAAGGAGGAGGGTGGTTCTTCACAACTTACCTTAAGAACAAGAGAGAGAGAGCTATTGGTCACCTTAACTTTCCAGACAACTTCACCAATCACCTCAAAATCACTAAGTGAAGAGGTTTTATGGAGTAATTGCAAGATCAAATGGTTGGATGGTTCAACTTGAGCAAGATTGGAGCTAAAACTTGAAGAGTTTTCTTTCTTTCTTGAGAGAGAGAGGGTCGGCCAAGCTTGCAGAAATTTAGGTGCTTTTTGGGTCAAAATTGAGTATTAGTAAAGGTAAGAAATAATGGTCAAGTCAAGGTTGAATAGGAAGGTGACACTTGTCACCCTTTTTAATGCAACTCTATCCTTTTGTCTCTCCAATGATAGTCCATCTAGGTATCCTCTAATTATCTCTTAACACCCGATAAAATAATTCCAGTATCCAAAACTTAATCTAGTTGGCCGAAATTTTCCGAACTTTTCGCACTAGTGGGTCCCACGTCCGGTATACGCTCTTAATTTCTCAAAATCTATTCGATACTAGAAAAATCATCTAAAAACTATATTTACTCATAAAATTTATCTAGAAAATTTTCCGGATACGGAAAGTGCAGAAAACAAGCCAGGAAAAATGCGGAAACCGAGAAAATGCAAATTACGGGTTCTCACATAACGCGCTAAAACTAAAAAAGCCATACTTGCCAATTTTTCATATTTAAAGAGTGACACTTCTAACCCAAGTAAATAAATGAACTAACTTATTTCTAATTTTCTAAATAAAATGTGAGTCTGTGAGTCTAAATGATATGATTTACACATATAAGGGAATAATATAAGTGAAAATATTATACAAATGAGAAAAATTACCTAAAATAGAAAAAATGAATAAAAATGTAATGAATGACACACAAAAGATAAATCCAACACATAGATAGGGCCTATAGATCTAGCATTTCAATAGATTCTTGCTAGCATTGGACTATCAAGGAAGCGAGAAAAGGCCACAAATAACGTTGGACTAGGGTAGTGACACCATCTACTCATTAGTTATAATTTAGCAAGTAGAGTATTAATTAAAACCAAGTAAATAATTTGAAACACATAAAGCACATAGAACACATAGCACATAAGTATAATATTTATATGTAAAATCTTAAGAAACCAAGTAAAACATATAAGTACGTAAACATATAAGCACATAAAATTTAACTATTACATTGAGCGTCCTAATTACAATCTAAAGGGGGAATATAAGAAAACAAACATGTCTAACCTATCTATTACATTGGAGACCTAACTACAATTTAAAAGGAAAAATACAAGAAAATAAACCTATCTAACCTATTTATCATCCGTATATCTAATTATAATTTTTGTAACAAGAAAATATAACCTATCTATTACATCTTAGGTATTTGAATACCCTTTAAATAACTATAAAACTTAAAATAAATAAACATAAAAATGAGTAGAAACTTGAAATAAATAAATAAAAAGAAAACACACAAAAATATATATAAGCACATTGAAGCACATGAGGATATGTAGGAACACATGATTGAAATTTAAAGGGTAATAAGAGTACCTTCCTTTTGAAGCAGTAACTAAATGAGGAAGATTGATTTATTTATGCTTAAGAATCAATAAAAAGATCAAAACACCAATTTAATTAGAAAACACTTTAAAAGAGACTATAAAAATGTATTAAATTTACATTAGCAACTAAACTAAACAATACCCAAAATTGCAAGCTAAATGCATTTTAAAAAAAGTATAATTAGTGATTAAAGAAAAGAAACATTAGAATAAAAGCATAAAAAAAGTTGTTAAGGACTAAATTATAAATATTAAAAATTTTAGTGTCAAAACATAATTTTGAAAAGTTTAGAGTTAAAATTAAATAAAGGCAAAGTTTAGGAGCCATAATGCAATTAGAATAAGGATCTAAATGAAAGAAAACTAAAATTTTTGAGCCACAATAAAATTACTCAGAAGCTCAGGGGCTAAAATGCAAAATCAAATTTCTGATTTAAGAAAACAAAAAAAAAATGAATTTTGGGCCATGTTAAGTGTTTGGGCCACATCTAGACCTATTAATGGGTCGGGTACGGGTCAAAATTAACCACTTCGGACTTGGACCCGTTCTTGTATACTCGTTTTAGATTCGACCCGTCTACCGGATGGGTTTTGTACTTGATCTCCTAGATTCGGGTCCTACGGGTTCCGGATACGGGTTGGCTCTACTCGGCAGAAACAAGGCTGGTCATTGTACATATTCCAAACTCAATTTGCTATTGTGAAGAATTCAAAACAAAGCATGTTCTGCAACAAATTACAAAGCCAATCACGAACCTAAATCATAAATTACAAAGCTAAATCACAAATCACCCACAATAGTCATTCCAAAGCCAACCACAAATCAATCTACCAAGTCATTCCAAAGCGACAAAGCCAATATCACATACAACAAATTACAACTTCTAAAAGGTGTGACGACCCCACCTCCCTTTAGAGCGAACCCCAGAGGTTAGCGGACCGCCTGCCCATCTCTCGCCAGGACTCACTTACTAACATTAACTTCAAAGAAAGATAACATTAACTTCAAAATAAGCATGAAAATCCCCAATAAATATTACAAACCATCCAACATCACAAAACATCCATACATAGGTATACAGTTAAGTGAAATGAGATACAAGTAGTTCAATCACTTCACTAAGTATAAATAGGATTTGCAATTACTTAAAATGAGACCTACAACTTTCGAACTCGCTATTCTTTGGATACCAAATCACTAACACTAAAATTCTTCAAAATAACATTTACGTGCTACAAATCGGTCAAATAGACAAACCAAAGTACAAGCTACAAGATGAGAACTTGAAAACTAGTACCCTAATACAGTGCCGGCCGATTACAAGTTTAAGAATTTCTATTACAAACTAGTACTATTCTTCTCTCTCGTCTCGCACCCTATTTAGGAAAACAAATAAAAGGATGAGCTGAAAGCCCAGTGAGGTTCCAAGAAAACAACAAATAGTCAGGCATTACAACATTCACATGTTGGCATGATCACGTGTTCCGTGGAGCAAGTAATATCCAAATAACTCATTTAACAATGTACAGTAAATACACATTCACAACAAGGATATAGTCTGCTCTCGGGAGCAGGTTCCATCGCAACTTGTCCAGGATCTGTTGACACTCCATCAATGATGGAATTATAACAAGTCCAGTAGAATACCACTTAACTCCAATCTCTGTCCACCGAGCAACCCCCTATCGGGCCCGAACTCCAATAGTAACAGTGGGTGGTAATACTCGAGTATACCAATTAGTCGTGGAGATAACACTCCACTCGACAAAACAGTAGACCCACGGTGTCGCGCCCCACTTTTCGATTCGAGTTGAATTGTGTGGTGTGTGGTGTGTAATGTGTGAACGTGTGCAAAATGAAAAGTAAAAGGCCATGGGACTCAGAATGCGACGATTTGGCCAAGTGAAGTTCAAAAGGGTTTTTTTTTGTATCAAAAATGGAGTCGCCACTTGGTATAGAGTTAGGGTGTACCAAGTCACCCAAAAAGTGTTTTTTGTTTTTGAATAAAAAAAGTAAATAAACCCTTTTTGAGAACTTTGGGTCTACGTAACCAAAAGAGGGATCGGGGGTCACATTTGACGAAGGGGAAGGCAAGGATAAAAATCCAAGGCACCCCTTCGACCTAGCCAAGGCTAGTTGCGTGACTTGAACCATTTTTCCTAATTTTTCTACCCAAGGTATGTATCGCATATTGGATATGTCTATATGAATGCAAAAACCTAGACCTAGGGGTATTGGGGGAAATTTCTCTTCAAAGGTTGAGTGGTGCTAATCACATTAATTGTGAAGCCCAATAATGATCCTTTTGGAGAGGTCACACCTAAACCTAAATGACGTGAAAAATGAGTGGAATGCATGCCATGTGAAAGTGTGAGTTTGTGTGAAGTGAGAAAAATGATAAAAGTAATAAGATAAGAGTGAAGGTGTGCGAATGTAGATGAAAGTACTCGTGTGCGAGTGAAGATAAAAAAGTGTTCGTGTGCAAGTGAAGGTGAAAAGTGTTCGTGTGCAAGTGAAGACAAAAAAGTGTTCGTGTGCAAGTGAAGGCAAAAAAGTGTTTGTGTGCAAGTGAAGGTGATAAAAAGGTGCATGTGTGCAAATGAGACGAAAGTGAAAGTGTAATGATAGAGTGGATTGAGAATGCATGAGCCTAGGGAATTCATGCATATTGGGTACGGGGAGACCTAAATCGTGACTTGATTTTCCCTTTGATTAGAAGGCAAAACTAGCGTGCTAAGGCTATCGAGTAGCCACACTCGCTCGTTTCCCTTATCGGAAGGGGACTCTCCAAGCAAATGAACCCTAACTAGCATGAAATGCAAAAAATCCTAAAATGGAGGGAAAAGGGGTTCGAGGAGCATGCCAAGTGATAAAACTAAGAAAAATGCATGATATGTGGTGAACAAGCAAATGATATGCACTAACAAAAAGGGATGGCCTAATGAGCCACAACTAGCATTGGACTAGTATGGTGACGTACATTCATCCATTCCATTCATTCATGGTTATGAAAGCAAGTAGACATGCCAAAACACTCGTAAACACGTAGCACGTAGCACTTAGCATGCTCGACTAGATGCAAGAGCCTACTAAAGCAATTAAACATGTAGCAACAAAAACAAGCAACCAAGGGGAAGGGGAAATGGACCAGATGCTCTACGAGCCCTATCTATTACAAGCCAAGAGGTGTACACATACCCCATAAAAGCATAAAGGGGAAAGGGAAAATGGACCAAATGCTCTTCGAGCACTATCTATTACAAGCCAAGAGGTGTACACATACCCCATAAAACTTAAATAAAAGCAAAAGCAAGTAAATGCACACAAGGAGGTAAGGAAAGCGAAGTAGACATGCAATTCACACTTAGCACATAGGAGCACGTAGGAGAAATGAAAATCAAGGAGATAGAGGTTACCTCCCTTGCAATCGGGCCCCAATGAAGTGAAATCACTTATTCATCCTCCAAAATAAAAGAAATGGTCAAGGTACCAATTTATTTGGGAAAATTGAAGAAAATAGGCAGACACGAGCTCACTTGGTTATAAAGCTCCTAAAGTCATAAATTAAGTGCAATTGAAACAAAGCATGGTAATTAATTAAAACAAAGCAAGTGATGAAATTGCAAAAATTAAAACTACTAAGGATCAAATTGATGAAATTATGCAATTGATTGGGCCATAGTGAAGCAAAAGGGAACTTGGGAGGTCAAAGTGCAATTTGTGAAAGCCATTTACATGCAAGCTTCATGCACCTACGTAAAGAATGCTTCTGCAAACAAATTTCTGTGATGAAGCTTTATGCAACTTCCAGCTACGGTTTTCTTTCCAAGTCATCATCTCAAACAATCCACACTTCAATGTCTCAGACAACAATGCAATACAATCACACATTAATCTCATTTGTCACCATAAAAACTTTCATGTTAAAACACAGAATCATATAAATCAAATGCAAAGAGAACTTCTGCAATGTGTTGCTCTGATGCTCTCAACAACCGAAACAAAATCCAAACGCGCAGCTGGTTTTCAAAATTCTGATTTCAAACCCAACACACACTTTAAATTAGGCGCAAACACCATACCCACCATCATCCAAACAAGTAGAAAGTTTAGAAAAGATCTCGTGCAAAATTTCTGGAAGAATATGTAAACACTTGAAGAACAAAAAACTGCCGCAACTTCCTCCATTTCTTATCAACACAGACAATCTGACCGAATCTGAGAATTTTTGTCTTGGGTTAAAGTAACAAATTCACCAAGCATTCTCTCCACTTTGAGACCCCAAGAATTGAAAATTTCATAGAAGGGAAAAAACATGCTAAATCTGGAAATTTCTGCAACCTTCAACCGTGGCATTCTTTCACTTTGTCATGCAAACAAGTCCCAACGAATATCAAAATTTCGAGTCAAAACAAACGAACAAAACAAATCTCAATCATCATCTAAACCAAGTACTACGTTTTGCTGCAGGATTAAAACAGAAAATTCGAATTGACCGACATGAAAGAAAAAAAACGCAGCAAGGCTCACGGACATAAAATGCAGCAAAATGGAAAGAAAGATAGCTGACTAAACCAACAAATGACAAAGAGAGGGACTATAAAACTAGTTCAGAAGAGTACCTGATGAAGCCTTTTGGATCAAAATCAGGTCAGGAATTTCCGTAAAAAGGCTGCTGGATTGGCTTCATGGAGATTTCGAACCCACACCCGCGAAGCCAAGCTGATGATTTGGGAGCCAGATTCAAGGGCTTTCCAGGTGCTTTCTGCGAACCATTTCTGAACAAAAATCCTTCCCCTGGCTTCGTATTTGATGCAGAAACCAAAACCCAAACGAATTAAATGACTGTAAAGGAGATAATCATGCCGCAAGGGGTGCCGAAAACCAGCCTGTTCTGCCGAAATTTTTGCAGAAAATCATTTCTGGTTCTGGCTTTCTTTACCACCGCCACTTTTGTGTGGCTTTTCTTTCCTTCTCCCTCAGTCTTTCTAGCCGTCACTCCTTGGCTCTTGCTTCCACCGCCAGTTTCCCTAGCCTTAGTTTCTTTGCTGCCTTTTTCCCGTAGCTCTCAAAGCTGTTTTTCTTTCTCTCCGCCGCCAGGGAACTCTCCTACCCCTTTTGCTCAACTCAGCCGCTCACCTCTGCTGCAACTTTCTTCATTTCAGATCCCCACTTGGCTAGCTCCCCCCAGAAACTTAGCCCGTAGCTACCTCTGCCTCTAAAACCCAGTCGCCTTTACCTCTCCTTCTGTTTCTTTCTTTTGCTCTCCACCAAAACCTTCCCAGCCGTCACTAGCCTTTCCAAATCTTTGCCGCAGTCACTCGATGCCCAGCCCCCTACGATGAAGCTCTCTCTTTCTCTCGGCCTACCCAAAGTTCCCTCTTGCTTTCTTCGTTTCTTTTCTTTCAGAACCCACGCTGCCAATCTCTTGCTTGCTTTGTTCTTCCTTCAGATTTTTTAGCCATCACTCGATGCCCAACCCCCTTTCTCTCCGCCTTCTCTCGGGTTTTCTTATCCGCTCACTCTCTCTCCCCCAAAACCCTCGCTCAGTTTTTTTTAGCCTGTCGATGCTCTCCAAAAAACCTCCTTGCGGCTGTAGCCTTTTCTTTCTCTTTTATATCAGCTTCCCAATCTCCTAAACCCTCCTCTCAACGATGAGGATGAGGGGCTTGTTACCCTTGTAAGATCCAGCCCTCCAATTGTCTGCTGTGATGTCCTTTGCACGCTGCAAAAAATTGCAGCGTGCATGCCGCGACAAGCTATTATTTTTTTTTTTTTTTTTTTTTTTTTACACAACTTGATAATGATAAAATAAAATATAAATAAAAAAATAACAATAACAATAATAACAAAATTACACAAACCAGGTAATAATAATAATAACAAAACAAAAATAATTTTAAACAAAAGAAACTAAACAAAAAAGGCCATTTTTAAAATTTCCAAATTCTCATTTTTCATCATTTTCTTTTTCTCAAAATAACTTAATAAAAATAATTAATGTGCCCAAAGATTGAATTTAAAGAAATAAACATATTTTTGTGAACAAATTTTCCTTTTTCCCTTTTTCTCTTTTTTTTTCATTTTTCCAATCCAACTAAAGCCTATTTTTTGAATTTTTCTTTTCAAGAAAGAATTGAATAAAAACAAAATGACTACAACATATTTTTGATGTTTTCCTTTTCTTTTTTTTTAAAAACTCTACGCTAATTTTTAACTTAAAAGCTAAAACTAAAAATTAAAAATAAACAACGAATGCAAGCAATCTAAAATGAAAATCATGAAATAGATGCCACATAAAATTATTCAAAATTTGGTGTCTACAGTTTGCCCCTCTTTGTCTGAGTTTTGAAAAAACTTGAGACAAAGAAGTAGACACCAAATACTTACCTGTGTTATTCGGCTGCGAAAGATTCCAACGAACAGGAATTCTAATACGGGACTGACCCGAACATGAAAAATAATACGGGACTTACCCGAACAGAAATTTAAAACGGGACTGACCCGAACAGGAATTTTGAAATCGGGACTGACCCGAACAGGAATTTAAAATGGGGATAGACCTACGGGATAGACCCGGACAGAAATGTAAAATTGGGATAGACCCACGGGATAGACCCGGACAGAAATGTAAAATTGGGATAGACCCACGGGATAGACCCGGACAGAAATATAAAATTGGGATTGACTAGAGATAGAAAATTCAAATCATGGGACTGGCCCGAACAGGCTTTAATCACGGGACTGACCCGAATAAGCTTTGAATTGTGGGACTGACCCGAAAATGCTCTTGATCGTGGGACTGACCCGAATGAGCTTTTGATCATGGGACTGACCGAAAATGCTTTTGATCGTGGGACTGACCCGAAATGCTTTTGATCGGGACTGACCCGAATAAGATTTTAATCATGGGACTTGACCCGGAAATGCTTTGATCGTGGGACTGACCCGAAAATGCTTTGATCGTGGGACTGACCCGGAAATACTTTTGATCGTGGGACTGACCCGAATAAGCTTTTGATCGTGGGACTGATCCGGAAATGCTTTTGATCATGGGACTGACCCGGAAATGCTTTTGATCGTGGGACTGACCCGAAAATGCTTTCGATCATGGGACTGACCCGAAAATGCTTTTGATCGTGGGACTGACCCGAAAATGCTTTCGATCATGGGACTGACCCGGAAATGCTTTCGATCATGGGACTGACCCGAAAATGCTTTTGATCGTGGGACTGACCCGAATAAGATTTTGATCATGGGACTGACCCGGAAATGCTTTTGATCGTGGGACTGACCCGAATAAGATTTTGATCATGGGACTGACCCGAAAATGCTTTTGATCATGGGACTGACCCGAAAATGCCTTCGATCGTGGGACTGACCCGGAAATGCTTTCGATCGTGGGACTGACTGCCGAAATAAGATTTTGATCAGGGACTGACCCGGAAATGCTTTGGGACTGATCGAATAAGATTTGATGGGACTGACCCGAAAATGCTTTTGATCATGGGACTGACCCGAAAATGTTTTTGATCGTGGGACTGACCCGAATAAGATTTTGATCATGGGACTGACCCGAAAATGCTTTTGATCATGGGACTGACCCGAAAATGTTTTTGATCGTGGGACTGACCCGGAAATGCTTTTGATCATGGGACTGACCCGGAAATGCTTTTGATCATGGGACTGACCCGAAAATGTTTTTTGATAAAATTTTGTCATGATAAAGTGAGGTTGGCGGCACGACATCCAGGCCCAACGTGATAAAGTGATGTTGGCGGCACGACATCCAGGCCCAACGAGATAAAGTGAATGGTCAGCGGGATAAGACCCCGTCCTACCATCCAATTGGTCAAGAACTTGAATTTGATTTGTCAGGAATCAAGAAATTTGATTTTCCAAGTAACAAAAATTTGAATTTGATTTTTGATTTTTGACTTTTGAATTTTCTGATTTTTCGAGAGAATTTTTTCAAAAAATAATTTGCCCCAGTGTAGGGCCTTCTCTTTCCCTTCTTTCTTCTCTTTCTTCGGCGTCGGCCTTCCACATCGCCAGATGCTCTTTCGTCGATTTCAACTATGAATACCTGCACAGGGGGCTTTCATGCATTCAAATTTTCATGAAAAGGGCAGCGTGATTGACTTGAAAAAATACATTATTTGATTCTTGGACGAAATCCTCAATTGGATTACACAAATATTTGCCCCTGTGTGGGCTTATTTTGTGAAATCTCATAAACAAAAATTTGCCCCAGTATGGGCTCACTTGACTTCAAAAAATTTTGCTTGGATGACGCTTCATTTGTTTGAACAAAGTAAGCATAGCATGTGAAGAAAATTGAAATGTCTTGCTTAAACTCATATAGCAAAATTCATGATGAATATTTCCAAGATAACACCAAATTCAAGAAGATTTCTCCCTCACTTTTAGCATCGGTGCTTTGGGTAGTGGGTGACCCTTTCTTGTTGGCTCATCTGTCAGGACCAATCAAGTGACTATATTTTTGATTTGGAAATGGCTAAAGGAAGATGGGAGGTCAAGATTTGCCTCATTTTGTGCTCATTCGATATCACGTCTTCATGAAAGCAAAATAGTTTGTCACCCTTATATGCCAAGAAAACTGAGTCAACATACAAGCTTGACAGGCTTGCAACAAAATGGGTAGAAACGTTAGCTAAACCGGTGAAAACTGATTATACTCCCATGATCACAAATGATTGATGGATTTCTTACGAGCATAATCGTCACTTTGGATTGTCATGAAGGAATAAGTCAACGATGGACTTTATTAGCTTGTAATGTGGCTTGAACACGATAGTTAAAGAAATAATTTTCAAGGACATTGCACCAAAGATCGCATTTTTTCCAAAATTGCCCCTATTTTTGGACTCCAAGATCTTGGACTTCGTTTGACTTTTTATCATCGCTTAACAGGGTCTTTCAGCATCAAATCTTTTTGCATCTTTCTTTTGCATTCATTTCGCTCATTCTTCCTTTTCCCCAAAAATGCCCTCGCGGGGTTTCACATGAAAAGCAGTGTCAACCTCACACCTAATCAATTCAGAATACAGCTAAAATTTTCCGACATCAGAAATTTTCTTGACAGGGCCATTGCAAAGAACAGAAGTCAGGACTTTTGGCTTTTGTAATGGGGTCAGGCGGGGTGTTTAGGCAAGTTAAGGCTTGAAGGCAGATGTCAAAAGCAGTTTGAAAAATCTGAGATCGCATTGTTGCCAACCCTATTTTAGGGTTAAACCAGAATTTGCCCCAATTTATGCTCAATTGAGGCTTTTCACTTTCATTTTCTTTTCTTTTGCCTTTTCAGCTTTTTGCCATTCTTTGAAATTTGCCCCAGTTTATTTTTGAACTGAGGTTCTCTTTTCTTCTTTTGATTTTGATTTTGATTTTGTGACTTTTCACTTTTTGAAATTTTCTTTTTCAACACAAACTTGCCCCCAGTGTGGGGTTTGCGATTCTCAGGGGTTGCCAAACGAAATATTTTATTCTGAAGGCTCAAAAAGGATAGCTAGGGATAGAATGTTTGATTGGAAAAGAAGATGGCCTGACTTGTATTCCGTTCCTTACAATAACTCCGAAAGGAAACTTTCGTTAATGGGAAATTTTTGGCATGTATCTGAATTAACTGATTGAGGAAGACCCTTGTTCATCCATATTTGTGAAACGTTGGCGATCCACGCGGACAAATCTCTTCCCTTTCTTTTTCCCAAAAATTGAAACCCAGATAGATTCAAATTTCTCCAATTTGTGATTCCCTCTTTTTTTCCTTTTGGCATTTTTGCTTTTCTCTTTTCTCTCCTTTTTTTCAAAATTTCCCAATCTCCTTCCCCAATGTGGGGTGCGATCATATGTGCACTCGAAAAGAACCACCAATTTAGCTCAAACGAGGATGCAAGGGATGATCAGTGTTTAGATTGTAGAAATGATGGCCAAAGTATCA